>NC_060273.1:56265620-56432247 GCF_021613505.1 Equus quagga | reverse complement strand
GTTAGCTCAGCAACTATCTTCCTCAAGCAAAAAGAGGAAGATTGGCAACAGATGTTAGCTCAGGCCAATCTTCCTCACATACACATACAAAAAAAAACCAAAAAAAAAACCAGAAAACTAGCTTTGATACAATATTATTATCTAATTTTCAAAATTTAAATTTCACTTAATTATTACAATAATGTTATTTATGGCAAAAAAAAATTCCAATCCAGAGTCACATGTTGAATTTGGTTGTCATGTCTCTCTAGTCTCCTTTGTTCTGAATTCTTTAGTCTGCCTCTGTCTTTCATGACCCTGTCACTTTTTAAAAGCATAGGTGGGCACATTTGTATATGGTCCGTCCCTCTATTTGGGTTGTCTGATTTTTTTCCCTAAATTAGATAGAAGGAGTTGGCAGGAAGAGCAAGAAGTGTGATGTTGGGTTCTTTCTAGTGTATCACGTGAGGTGGTGTCCGTCTTCTCTAATTTTTAAGATATATTCCTATACCATATATGCTCTGGTTTCATCATTGCAGAGGATTTTTGTTTCTTTAAGACTGGAGTTGGCAAACTGTTTCTGTAAAGAGCCAGAGAGCAAACATTTTTGACTTTGTAGGCCAGGTCTCTGTCACGACTACTCAACCTGCTGCAGTAGCATAAAAGCAACCAGAGGCAAGAGGTAGCAAAAATACGTGACTATGTTCCAATGTAACTGTATTTCTGGGCATTGAAATTTGAATTTCATGTAATTTTCAGATGTTACAAAATAGTTTTCTTCTTTTGATTTCTTTCAACCATCTAAAATGTAAAAACAATTATTTGCTCCTAAGTCATAGAAAAACAGATTACAGTTCATAGTTTGCTAACCACCTCTCTAGACCTGCAGTACTCTTGCTCAAAACTACTTTCTTCCTCCTCACAGCTTCTCTATCACACAGATTTCTCAGCTGTAAAAGCCATTTTTGAATGTTCTCTTTGCCATTAAATGGCCTGAAATGTGTAAAGGGAAAGCAGAGTTGTTTAACTTATATTTATAGAAACTGATTTTTCTTTATTACTCCATATTTTTCCTCCAGTTCTCTTCTTGTATGTGAGTATTGTACTTAGAACTAATTTTCATCTATTGCACATTATGCAATACTATTAGTTTGATTAATTAATGCATAATACATCCTGGAGACTAATTTGTTTACTCCTAGTAGACTCATTAAGGCTTGCTGTATGAGTGTGGGATTAGGTTTAAAAAGGGAATCACCTTAGAATGATTGACTCCCATGTCGGTTTAAAAAGAAAAAAACCTGACAAATGAAAATCAAGTAATCTATATCCCTCTCTTTAACCATAAAAGAGCATTAAAGGATTTCTAATGCTATGTGCGTATAATTTGACTTCCTATGGTGATATTATAGAGTTGCATGATTTACTTTCAAAAATTGATCATAGAAAAAGCCAATTAAAGCAGTGTGCTAATATTTTCCTCCATAGGTGAATAGAGCAATGAGGACTTGCATCTCTGCTTTAAATTTGCATGCCGGTGCATATTTTAAGTTTAGCATCTTGCCACCCATATTAACGTTATTGCCCCCATGCAGGAATAAAGCAGCTTCTAATAAACAAGACTGCTGTTAGGTGAGCCCTAGCCAGCAAGTATTGTCAAAGGCAGCAAAACACATTTCTTGATAATATATTTTTGTACTGTTCTCTGCCTTTTAGGAATAGTTTATGCGCCTTAGTAGGATGAGATAGTGGGCATAATAAATTGTAATCCTTCCCCATTTCTGTTTCTGATGCACTGTTTTCAGCTGAGTATTTAGATATTATGACAGAGCCGCCACTCAAAAATTCAGAGAGACGTAGACGTACGCACCTGTTCTATGAGTTTCTCCAAACTCTAATCTGTCACCCAGTGCCTCTCCCAAGGTCTTGCCCTTTGAAAAGAGCTGAAATCCAGTTATCGAGTAGGGGTTTCTGCTGCAGATGTGTATGCCTGAGGATTATTTTAGTAAGGACAGGTTTTGTAATTAGAAATCTTGGTGCTGTGAGTGTACTGCTGGACTGAATATGCAGGCACTCCCCCTTTCATTGAGAAATCTCTGTAGAAGGTTTGAGGCAGATCTTCACAGCTTAATTTGCAGGAGAGCAAGTATATTGTGTTTTTATTGCTTGTGCAGCGCCAGGTCATCTCAGAGAGTGGCAGTGGCGTAGTTTATAAAGAGTTCTTATTATTGCCTGGCTTTGGGTATTTATGCTTTCAAAAATGTGGAGTAAACAGTTTGTGATAAATTCTCTCTGAGCCAAGGTTATTGGAACTCCTTCACTGGAGATATTTAGGTATTGGATAGGAACCCAACTGTTCTAAGCGGTTTCAGTGCAATCAAGTCTGCAGGCCTGGGGTTCAAGAAGATGACCTCCATAGATAGGCTGGCCTTGGGCGAAATTGTTAAGTAGGCAAAGTTCCCAGTTCCATTTGTCATTTCACCAGAATGCCCTCAGGCTGTTCCCTGCCTCCCAAGAGTTATTCTACCCCTCATTTCATCAGGCAATCTCTCCAGTCTTCTCACTCAAATTTACCTGGTCGGTGCCCTGTTCCCCTAGGACCTCCATGATGGTGTGAAGTGTTATTTAAGTGAAATCATTTTAATAACTAACTAAAAGATTCTAGCTTACTCTCCTATTACTCTATATCCTCTTTCCTCACTCTTCATTCACTTAACAGATGTGCATTTTAGTAGGAGCCTACTGGAACGTCCCTGTCTTCATGGGATAAATCAGACAGCAAATATTTCAGATATCATGGCAGAAAAGTGAGGAAAATATTTTGGAGGACTTTTCACTATTTTAAAACAATTTCATAAAGACATAGGTCCTGTGAGGAGCCAACGCCATCTCTAATAGTATGAGCCTTTTTTTTTTTTTTTTTGAAAAGGTTAACAAATATTAACAAATGTTAAAGCTGACTTTCAGAATAATTGTTTGGCAGGCATCCTTGACTCTGCAAATCACTGACCAGTAAAGGGGCAGGAATAGTACAAAAAAATAAATAAAGCAGTAGCTTTTAAAAGGCACATTTGGGAGGTGAAGGGAATGGCAAGAAGCAAGAGGCGGAATAAAATTACAACTGGCTTTAGTTTGGAGAAGCTGCTTTTATCAGCCAGAATGGAAAAGATTGGCAGATTGGTTTTGTTGTTTCAATAATTGTTTTATGTGAAATGCTTCCTGTAAGCTATAGACTAAAGAAGAAGTTGTAAAGCCATAGAGCTTTAGGGCTGGACTGGAACCTCAGAATTGACCATGGCACGTATTTGGCCAAGCCATGTGTTTTAGAGGTAAGGAATTTGAAACTCACAATATAAAACTGACTCATTCACACTCAAGATAAAGAGATATTGAATACAATACAGGAAATATTAGAGACCCTAAAGTAGGAAAGAATAAAATTTCAGCTTGAAAAAAGCAATCATAACAGTACAGTTCATTGATTAGAAGCACATAATTTGAAGTCAGATATGTATTGAACCCTGTTTTACTAGTCGTGAGATTTTAGATAAGGAATACTATTTTGTTTAACCAAGCTTGGAACCCTCACTTGTAGAATTCAGATTATTAAGATGTCGGTGGACCAAATGATATATCTTGGTACAATGCCTGACATAATGTGGGCAATCAATAAATACCTTTTGTTAACATTGCTGTTATTTAAGGAGCAACATTTCTCTGGCCACGGATAATAAATTAGGTAGCATCAGAGTGAAAAGCAAAGTGAAATTAGGAAAGCATGATCACTATGTGCAATGTCTATAATCTGCTCACAAGTAGGTATACGCCAGAGTTTTCTGATAATGATTTTTTTTTGTTTAATTGTGAATAACTGCATTCTTAAGAGAGATAACAACAGAAGGGAAGAAAAAGGAAAGCCAAAAGAGAAGGAGAATGCCTATGATTGAATTATATTTGGGTGACTTAGGGCAGGAGTCTTCGATCTGGGTACATGAATTCCTAGGTCATAAAGATTTTCCAAAGGGTCCAGAAGCATGGAAACTTTAAAAGGATTAGATTTCAAATCCCAGCTTTTCTTCGGATCCCTTCCTAAAATTGATCTGCCCAAGAACCCTGCTGTGATCTTTCTTCACCATAATTGCCTTATCTTGAAAGTCAGAAAAGAAAGCCCGATATTTTATTTATCCCAGTCGTAGATCTCCTAATTGTGTTACTCCAAAGGAGAACACAAAAGCAAAAACACAAACCTCTGGGCTGATAAACAAAGGACATTTCAAAACATACTTGTAATTGATGTTGAGAATCAAAATGGCAGCCCACCCTCACCGTCCATCCCATTGAGAGAGAGATTCTCAAAGTTAACTCTCTGTGTTTGCTAACTGTTTTTCAAAAGTTCATAGTATGTGTTTGTGTTGTAATCAATTATATACAGATAATTGTGATGTTAACTAAATTCTGAAGAATTTGTTTAATGCTTAAAGCCATATATTCATACTGTATATAATATTCCTAATACAATTTAATCTTATAGGGTTGCTTTCTTAACTTCTTTAATTTTATATTTGGTTCTTTTTTTGCTTATGTTGAAATGCTTGGTTCCTCATATTGCTCTATATATTTATTTGGTTTATGCTATATTTTATAATTATATCAACGATGCACTAAAAATAACATCACTAATTGAACTTTAAGACATTTTTGTATTTATTTTTTTGTCCCAGAATATACACTATTATGACATATTGTATATATAATATATGATATATTATATAATACATATGATATATTGTACTTATTACATATTTACATTAAATTATATATGTATAATGATGAAATCAAATTTTATATAGAATTTTATTCATGTGTTTTACTTTGTTTTTAATTCTAGAGTTATTTCTCATGATTCATTTGGGTTTTAATATACAAATAAAATCGTTTACATGATTTAAAAGAGAAAACTATTTTAAATTTTTCTCGGAGATTCTTTCATTCTAATTTCTATTCTCTTTGTAAGTAAAGATTTTTATTATTTCTTGTTTCTTTTCCAGTGTTTATTTATTATAAAAATAAGTACATGCAAATGTCTATTCTTAGTCCCACGTCTTTAAAAATTTCATTTAATATCACCTGGAGATCATTTGCTACCAGGACGTAAATATTGGGCTTCACTCTTCTTTACAGCTGCATAATACACTCTTTTTGTGCACGTACAGTAGTTCGTTAAACCAGTTCTCTAATGCTAAACATTTGAATTGTTTCCAACCTTTTGCTGTTTCAAATAATTCTACTATGTGTAGCCATTTGCTTTGATATTTCATACCTAGATGGTTTCCTTTCCCTACTGGATTCAGTCCCTGTCGTTAAATTGCTGAGTCAAGCGGTTAACACTGTCTAATTTTGTTTGATATTGCCAAATTCTCTTCTATAGGAGTTACACCGTTTTGCACTCACTCCAGTAACATTATAAAGGGTCTCTTTATGGTATTGCCAGCAGAACATATTGTAAACTTTTGAATTTTTGTCAGTTTAATAGGTGAGAAATTACATCTTTTTGTAGTTTAATTTGTATGTATCTTATTATGAATGAAACTGATCGTTTTTTTCACATACTTAAGTGCCATTTGCTGAGCTTTTCCTGGAACTCTTTTTTGCCCAGTTATATATTGGGATTTTTGACCGTTTTCTTCTTGATTTTTTTTGGAAGTATTTACATGCTAAGAGGGTAAATTGTTTTCCTGTAATATAATTTCCAATTTTTTTTGTTTGTAATTTACTTATGGTGTTTTATTTTTCTTTTAAGACTTAATATATCAGTGTTATCTTTTGTAGATTCTGGAATTTGAATGCTTAAAGCCCATCTCCATTCCTTGATTATAAAGTAATCCATTCATATTTTCATCTGCTACTTGTAGTTTTTAAAAGCTTTCATCTATTTGGAAATATTCTGGTGTAAACTGTGGGATCTAGGTTCAGTTTTATCATTTTGTGAATGACTATCTAGTTGTCCGAACATTATTGATTAAAAAGTTTACTTCCGGGGCTGGCCCCATGGCCGAGTGATTAAGTTTGCGCACTCCGCAGCAGGCGGCCCAGTGTTTCGTTGGTTCGAATCCTGGGCGCGGACATGGCACTGCTCATCAAACCACGCTGAGGCAGCGTCCCACATGCCACAACTAGAGGGACCCACAGCAAAGAATATATAACTATGTACCGGGGGGCTTTGGGGAGAAAAAGGAAAAAAAAAATAATAAAATAAAATAAAAAGTTTACTTCCGCAAGTGATTTCAGATGTCACTGAAACATACATCAGTATTCTGGACTTTTATATTCTAAAACATAGCTCTCTGACCATTCATGTACCAATACCTACATTTTTTTTAAAAAAGTACATTATAGAGGGTTTGTAGTATGTTTCAATTTCTGAGAGGTCTATCCTGTTCTTCCTCCCAACTGGTTGTCTTTTTCATATTTTTCTCTTATCATTCTTATTTGGTATAGCTTTTTTTTAAGAAGGTCATTGCAATAAACTCATCTAGCTTCAGATAATAAATTGAAATATTTATTGTGATTGTAATAAATTTACTAACTAGGAGATAGTTGACATTTTTATGATATTGAGTTATCCTGTCTAAGAATTAGTTTGGCCTTCCATTTGTCCAATTCTACTTTTGATCTTTCAGGAAATTTAAAATTGTCTTCATATAAGCCTTTTTTCCTAGCTATTTACTCATTAAGGTTGCTACTCGAAGTGTGGTTTTTCTCTTTCATTATCTCTTCTAACTCATTATTGTTTGAAGATATATAAAGTCTATAGATAATTATATGTTCTGCTATTTTACTGAATTCTTATTGTGTAGTATTTTAAAATCAATTCTTTGGGATTTTTTAGGTATATTATCTTTTATGATTTATACATAGAGATACTTATTCTTTCTAATTTCAAGCCTCTAATTATTTTCTCTGGTCTAGTTACACTGATAACATCTTCAACCAAATATCAAGAAAGCATGGAGTTAGTGGGATTTTTGAAATGTTCCTTTCTTTAGTGTTAAATCAGCCATTGTTTCTCCATTAAGTAAAATGCTGGCTTTGGGCTAAATATCTATTGATCTATTTATCTGTATAGATAGATAGATTATTGATTGATAGATATGAATAGATTTACATAGTAAACATAAATGTGTTAATGAAGTACCTATAAATTCCTCTTCTATTAGGTAATTTTGAGGATTTTTCTTTTCTAAGTGCACTGAAATGATAATATGTCATCTCCTCAGCTCCACTAACACAGATATCTATTGGTTTGGGGATAGCCTCCCCCAACACACACATGCAAACTGAAGTTGGTTGGCTATATTTATGGGTAATAGATGATTTCTTTACTCTTCTTGTTCACTGTTATGGTTTTTTGAGGATTGTAGAATTAAATTTAGGCAGTGAACATTATCCTCTGGTTACTTGGAAAGCTTGATAGACTTCTTTTTGTTAAGTACTATATTTGCAATTATTTTTTAAAGGAAGAGCTCTTTGAGTTCATTCTCTAGAGCTTAAACTTATAAAGAGATAAATCACCCTGGCAAATGTACGAGAATATTGTGATGTTGCCTTCCTAGAAATTGTGGAATCATGGTCTTCTTCCCATGGTGAGTCCTAAACAACTTACATTTGCCTTTGAAACTGAAAGATCTTCTTCCGTGAAATATCTCTAAAGGGTTGTCAGCTCAAAGTCTCAGTATGAGTAGGTTATCTCCTCCAGGAGAAATCTTCTCTAAGCTTCCTTTCTGACTATCTATCTCCTGAGTATATACAATATCGTAGACTTTTTTTTTTTAGTTCCAGTAGATAAATATCCCCTTACAAAGATATGTTGAAAACTTTTTAAAAGGTCAGAGTCATAAGATTAATTTCTTTTTTACCTAATGTCTACATTTTAAAACCTACAATATAAAGATATTTCTATGTCTAATTATTAACCATATTTTTTAAAATAGGAAAGCTACCTCAGCTTTCTCTTAAAACGTTTTGCAAACAAGCCTTTGTTAAATGTAAGAATAAAAGTTCCTAGAAATTCACATACTTTATGCAAGGAATCATTAAAAATTACACAAATATCCCTCTATTGAAATCATTACTGCTTCAATCAATTATTACATAATTTTAAGCCAAATAATTCCATATTCCCATAAAAATCAATTTTTTACTTAGCAGATAGTTCAAAAAGTGTATTTAAATTTTAGAACCACTGAATTACATCAATTATAAAAAATTTATCACTGATGAATATTGAAAAATTGCTGGAGAACTATTCAGTATTACCGGAACATTGCTTTATTCTCACTGACAGTCAGATTTTCTTTTTTCTGGAAAAGACAACATATTTTTCATTTCTTTAAGAAGTTAACCTCTTGTGACCCAGCTTTTAAACAGCCATTGGAAAATAAGAGTGGTCAATTCCCATCTTCCAAAAGAAACAAAACAGCTTAGAACAGATTTTAAAAGATTTTGAAATTTGTGAGTTTTTTCCTTTATAATATGAATCGAAATTCTTACGGGAATAAATCCTGTTTTCAAGGACTAATAGAGGTCATCTGTGGGGTCAATAAAGAAGAGGTGGGAGTGAGGAGAAAGGAAAACATTTATAAACCTGAGCCCACCCATAAACATAATTTACTATGTTTGTTATTTTATCAATTGGATGTAAGAGGAAGAAAGAGGACTAAAATTTAGTAGCTACCCATTATTGGCCCTATCACATAGTCATGTTGTTAATCCTCATCAGTGTACATTCAGAAAGGCATTCCATATTTTAGGATTAAGAAGCTGAGGAAGACCACAGGAATTGCAGTAGTTTTGTCCAAGGTGACCCAGCTGGTGAGCCATCTCACTCCAATGTCTGAATGTGCATGTTTGTTCCCTGCTTTTAACGGTTATCTTGATCTTTTAAGACCATACTCTCCAGACTTCTGCCATTCACATAGTACCATTGCATGTTTTGCCATTGCTACATACCACCTATATAACTATTGAGTATTTCCCCTCCTTTACATTGACTTTAGATCTACTCACTTTGTTAACTTTGCCTTGTTCTAAGAAGAACCAAACACAGATATAACAGACTAGGTGTGGTTTTTTGTGCTATGTATTATAATAAATATACAATTTTTAATTTGTGTTATGTTCATCCATGCATAACCTATTTTTACTGGTTTTACCCTTACCACCTTTTCAGAAACAGTGTACTGAAAAGAAACTTACTGTCACTAAGATGCTTTTCTCCTTGGCCCATTTTCAAGAAACCGATCTTTCCTTGGTATTGGGCCACCAGCCTCCCTTGGGCTCTTCCTCCTCTAAAGAAAGGAACAAAGTAAAAGCAGGAATATCACTAATTTAGTAGAACCTCAAGAGAGTAAAATTATAAAAGTGAAACTTAGGAAGATGGAATAAAACAAGCCTAAGGCTGCAGCTAACTCTACTGTGGACAATTCTTGAGGTCCTGACAGGAGGAGAACCTGCCTATGGCTTCCCTGAAGCAAGAGGAAACATGCAGACTGTGCACTTCTCTCCCAGGTTTAAGTGAGTAAGATGGTGGAGAAAGTCCAAGGCTTGCTCTGGGGATCCTAAAATAGGATCAGTCTGGCTTTGAGTATTTCACAAATTTTAATGATGAGATCCTCAAAGGAAGAAAAAATAAGCAGAAAATTTTCAAGCATCAATGAATTTAACTGTATCCAAGCCAATTTAGACTTTGACCATTGCAATTCTGGGGAGCTAATTCAAGCAATCCCTTAAGTTAAATGATTTTCAGATATTATTTAAGGTTTCTATGAAGAAAAATCCAGGAAAAAAAGGGGAATAATTGTTCATGAAATTGTAAATTTTCTATGTTTGTGGCTATTCTGTTTCTCTATCCTGAGAATAGTAACAAACCCTGACAACAAAAAAATGCAGTTCTCTATTTTCCATTTAGATGTTGTTATGCACTGAATATATGTGTATCCCCCAAATTTACATATTGAAGCCCTAATCCCCAAGGCGATGGTATTAGGAGGCAAAGCCTTTGGGAAATAATTAGGTTTAGATGAGATCATGAGGGTGGGGCGCCATGATAGGATTAGTGTCCTCGTAAGAAACAGAAGAGACCCCAGAGCTTCCCCTCTTTGCCATGTGAGGACATGGTGAGTAGGTAAGTCTACAAGTCAGGAAAAGAGCCCTCACCAAGAACCAAATTTGCCAGCACCTTAATCTTGGACTTTTTCCATCCTCCAGGATTGTAAGACATAAATGTCTGTTCTTTAAGCCACCTAGTCTATGGTATTTTGTAATATCAGCCCAAGCTGACTAAGACAGGTGGCAAGGAAATAGCTCAGGGAAGAGGGGGCCTTGGGAGGCTGGTGATTCAGAATGTAGAGCCAGGTCCAAGACTAGTGTTCTAGAAGAGAGACAGCAAAGGATAGCTAGCATTAAAAGGAAAAGAAATATAGCTGAATGGTTGGGGATGGAGTAGCATGGCAAAAGGCCAAGGGCAGAGAAACCCTCTGCAAAGTTCAAAATGAGAGAAGTTCCTAGGGGTTTCCGTCAGCTTGTGTGAAAATTTGAGATGTAACAGAGTATGAGATGAAGTATGGAATAACGGTAAAGTACTTGAACTCTGGACTCAAAGCATTTGGTTTTGTATCTCAGGTCATTCACTCACTAGGTTTGAGACCTTGGAGAGTATAGTTCATCACCTTACCCTCAATTTTCTCATCCTCAAAATGGGGAGAATTAAAGTTCCTAATTCAATGGATTCTTTCTATCAAGTGAAAGTAATACTTATAAAATGTTTAGTGTTTATGTTAGCTCTTCATAATCAGTATATTTCTGTTAGATAATATAATTCATGTGGAATGATTCTTACCCCGTGCTTGGATGGCAGAATCAAAAGATCATGAATAGAAAATTGCCTAGAAAGAATAGATATTGGTGACTTTTCATAAATGGAGGAAGACTACCAAATCTCTTTAGGGATATCAGTTGTTTATATTTATTCTAAATGGCAATAATTAATGGGAACTGAAAAAGAAAACAGATAGTTTACAGATGTCCTGGTTACTTGGAAGAACTATTGGTGTTTGCAAAGGCGTCTTCATTTACCTCTCCGTAGCAGATGTTGAATTAATTTTTCAGTTAATGGTGATAGGTTTGAATTTACTCATTTCCCACCATTTCTAGGAGCTGGCATTTTGTCTGTAGCTGCCCAGAGTTCATGGTATTGTGAAAGACAAAGCCAGTTTGGGTTTCCAACATTATACTCTCTAACTGTCCGGGTCAACTAGCACCAGAGATTGTAATAATAGCCCTCCTTGCCTTATAGGCAAGCCCTCAGATAACCATAGGCCAAATAACTAATTTAATTTTTTCCATCCTTATTTAAGAGTTCGTGAAGAATCAAGATGCACTACTTCTTTTTCTCTTCTTTAGTTAGTAAGGAGACAAAAGAATAAGGAGGGCTGTTTTAAGATTGCAACATCAGAAATGATAGTCGGTTGAATACTCCCAAAGTGTCCCCGAAATTTATGTCCACCCAAATAAACTCCTATTCGGAAATAAAATCTTTGCAGATGTAACTAGTTAAGATGAAGTCACACTGGATTAAGGTGAGCCCTAAATCCACTCACTGGTGTCTTTATAAAAAGAGGAGAGGACACACAGACTCACAGACTGAGAGGAGACAGAAACACAGAGAAGAAAGCAATGGAGGCAAAGATTGGAGTGATGTGTCTACAAGTCAGGGAACAGCAAGGATTGCTAAGAGCCACCGGAAACTGAAGAGAAGCAAGGAAGTCTTCTTCCCTAGAGCCTTCAGAGGTAGCATGGCCTTGCTGACACCTTGATTTCGGACTTCCAGCTGCTAGAACTGTGAGAGAATAAATTTCTATTGTTTCAATCCCCTACATTTTTGATGACTTGTTATGGCAGCCCTGGAAAACTAATATAGAACCCATTTTCCCTCAGTCCTACATTCCCCTTAGTCCTGCATGGTAAGGAATGAAAGATACAGCAAAGTAACATAAGTTGACAGCTAAGAATTAAAATATATTCAGAATGCATTTGTTATGTAGGTCTAGCGACTTCCTGTATGTCTTACTGGTTCTCAAATATCTATTAAACACCTTTAAATCCTGTGAGAAATGCTGAAGTTCTGTTTTTTTTTTCTTTTTAACACATTTTGTTTATTGCATTAAAGTGTTTCTTATATCTAAATTATGACTTTCATTGCTTTGCACCAATTATTATTTTAAAACAATTTCTGTTCATTTTATTTCATGCATATGTCATTAGAGTCAGTGAAAAGAAAACTTCAAAATATTTGTTAACATTGAAATTCTTTCTGTTTCCCCCATCTATCTATCAACCCCAATGCTGTGATATTTTGTCATTGTGTCTCTTTCACAAGGACAACTTCATAAGATAAGGAATAGTCTTAAAAGAGAACTGCTTCAATCTTAAAACATAACTCTGTTTAAAAATTCTGTTTGATGACAAGGAGATTCTTAGAACCTTATCTTTAGTATTCTCATTTTTAAGGGATTGAGGTTGTTTATTACTGCCTTTGCAAATTAGGAATAAATTGTTTTTGATTTGCTCTACAGTTTTATTTAAGGAACAGAACAATAAATTTTTAAGTAGTAAAAGATAAATATAAAAAATGCTGTCAGGGTAATTGAGTTATGCTGAGCCATAGGTATGCATTTTGGCAGTAATTTAGTGATATCCTTTCAGAGAGGCCCTAGAAATAGAAGTTTCAGAAAATAGTGACATATGTTATTTGGGTGGTAGGAGCTTGCCTTAGGAAAGTTACCAGACACCATGGTGACACTAATCAGGAAAATACAAGGGCAGGCTGATTCCATGTGTAAAGGTACATTGTCTTTGGGGAAAATGTGTTGCGTTTCCATAATCAGAGTAAGCCACTGTGCTAACATATCCACAGGAGAACATTTGTCCCTCTAGTGATGTTTTGGTGTGTATGAAAGGCAGTGCCATCTTTTCACTTACATCATGTTGTCCAGAATCTCTAAGGATTTTGCCAAAATAACTACCATGAATTTTCTGAAATCTTTCATTTTTATCCTGTTGTCTTGAATATGGCCCTCAGAGAACAATTCCTTTGTTTTCCAAGCATTCTTTCTAACATATCTTGGCAAAGGAAGAGGAGTGAATGAGTAAAAAATGTAAAATGTAAGGGAGGAGGGCAAAGCCAATTAGGTTTACTTGATAGCCAGTGTCTTCTGAACACCAAAGAATCTCCTTTCCTAAGCTTACAAAAAGATTCCCAGAAACTTTAAATTAATAGTAATTATCCCTGTAATAGTTTCCTAGGGCTGCCCTCATAAATTACCACAAAGTGGGTGGCTTGAGACAACAGAATGTATTCTTTCACAGTTTTGGAGGTCAGAAATCTAGAATCATGGTGTCTGCAGGGTTGGTTCCTTCTGGAATCCTTGAAGGAGAATCTGTTCCATGCCTCTCTGTTAGTTTCTGATAGATGCCAGCAATTCCCAGCATTCTTCGGCTTATAGATGCAGCACTCTAACCTCTACTTCCATCTTTAGATGCTTCCCTGCTGTGTCTCTGTGTCTCAAATTTCCCTTTCTTTTCTCTTATAAGGACAGCAGTCACTGGCTTTAGTGTCCACCGTAAATCTAGAATGTTCTTATCTTGAGATCTTTAACTTAATTATATCTGCAAAGACTCTATTTCCAAATAAGGCCACATTTGCAAATACCAGGGGTTAGAACTCAGATATACATTTTGGGCGGATACTATTCTCTCCACATCAATCCCTTCTAATCCAAGGCATTCATATTCATCTATGGTCAGATGTGTCTTATAAAACATCACTGGTTTATTCTAGCTTCCAACACAATCTAAGTAACTTGAGGTGATGTACCCAATTCAGTACAGCACAATAATCAATAGGGCACAATAAAACGAATGAAATTAGAGATGCCCTGTTTAATTTAGGGTGTTATAATATTAGAACCAGAATACACAACTTTCCTTTGATTTTACATTAAGAGCAGGATATCTGTCTCCATCTCTTTATCAGTAATCTAAACTGAGCATCTACATTGCAAAACAAGCGGGCTTACGAGGTGATGTAGTGTCTAACCTTCAAAGATTCACTGAGCACTCAACTGAAAATTCTTTTACCTCCTGCCTGAATAGAAATCTCTAGTTTGATAATAATATTTCCTCCCATTTGGCTTGCTTTTCAGGATTGAAGAAGGAACCTCAGCTGTCCATTCTATTATTTGTTCAAAATAAATGGTTCTTGTAAAGAATATTGATTATAATAAACTTTAAAATTTTACTTTCCAAAATGGGAATTGGGGTGAAGTTGGAGAGTAGGGGTGAAGGGCATATCAGAGTGAGCAGCCTGTATCTCCAATGCTTCGAGAGCAGATGGCATTCAGAAGCAGGCCACTTATTATTACTCCATAATAAAGATTAAAGTTGCATGTCCCCTTCCAGAGGTATGCTCGGCAGGCTGCCAATGTTCTGAACAAGTTCTTGGCCCACCTTGTTGCATGTTAGATTTTTTTCCTTCCATTTATCTAAATCACTTCATATTTCTACTAATAAATCTGTCCATTAAAAAGTTAAGTTTTTTTAAAAAATGCAATTTTATGCCATCATTATTTTTCTGTCATATGAGCCCATTAACAGTGACTGGAAATTTTTTATTGTTCCAGATCTTAATCTTACAATAATTTTTTGAATCAGACACATGTTTGATCTATAGTCTGTTCCTAAGGTATGTGAAGTTGATAATTAGACAATGAATACAGGGCATTTTTTCTGTGAAGCTGGCCTTATGACTGAAGAAATGTGAGTGTTATAACAAGGTAGCAGCTGTAACTGAAATTCTAATGCACAGCAGGGAGTCTGATACAAGGCAGTATCAGTCTTCTCACAAGTTGGCTGAAAGCCATTATTTCCTGGGGATAAAGTAGTACATTGTTCCGATCCATGACCACTTGTGAGTTTCCATGGACAACCCACACAAGACCTTGGAATGATTATACACACACAGAGAGCAACCAGTGGATAATTTTTTGGTGCAATTTGTGCAAGCCTAAACTCTTGAAAGCATGTAGGTGACTACAAAGTCAAAAGAATACATATTTGAGCAATGGCTTAAAACCAGTGATTCAATTAATGCTAAGAGAGACTGATTTGTTCCTTTTGTCTTAGTATGTATAATGTTACACATTAGGCAGGTATAAGAATAGGCCTATCTGAGAGATCTATTTGCATTTGCTCAGCAACAACCAATTTCTTTGTGACTATTTCTTCTCTTCTTCGCTATGTATAATTTTTAAAACTTTTTGTTAACATGTAATATAAATACAGAAAAGTGTACCACATAAGTATCATAAAGGAACAGCTAGATGGATTTTCTCAAACAGATCATACTGAAGTAACACATGTCGTGCAACATTACCAGAAACCCATAATTCTTTTTCATGTCTCCTAGTCACTATCTCCCCCAAAATAACAACTAAGCTAATTTCTAACATCATAATTTTATTTTTACTTTGTATCAATAAAATCCATACAGTATATACTCCTTTGTCACTGGTTTCTTTAATTCAGCATTATGTTTATAAGATTCATCTATATTTTTCTGTGAGGTTATAATTTGTTTATTCTCATTGACGCATAGTATTCCACTGTGAGAATATACCATACTTAATTTGTCAACTCTTCTGATGATAGGTTTCGGATGGTTTCCATTTTGAGGTTACTATGAATAGAGTTTCTAAAGAATATTCTAGTGCATGTGTTTTGATGACTAGTTATACATTTTTGTTGAGTATATATATCTTAAGCTGAAATTTCAGAAACACAGGTAATGCTCTGTTCAGCTTTTGTGGAAACCAGGCATTGTTTTAATATGGTTTCTTCTCCTACCTGTATTTCTATAAATACATGATTTTTGTTCCTATTGATCCTTACACTTACTTGGAAAGCAGATATTTTTCATGGCAGGACTTAAAATTATCGTTCATAATGATGACTGCCCCAAGAGTTTTTGGGTAGATGAACTTTTATCTTTCCATTGAATATTGATTATAAAAATCATGATCACTAGTTTTATCCTCTTAATTTCTCTCAAATCCTTTCCTTCTGTTATTCCATGTCATGCCTTTAGTTCAGACTCTTATTTCTCACCAATACTACACATTAGTTATGTAGCTGGTTCAACTGCTTTCAGCCACTGACAGTCCCACCAAATCACCACCAACATCCCCACCATGGATTTATTGGCCAATACTGAAAAATCTGCCCACTTCTGTAAGAGTTAGGATTATTATTATTAAAATTGAATCCTAATTTTGTTGTTTCAAAATCTTCAATATTATGCCACATCCAAGCTTTTCTTTTGCCATCAAACTTCTGCCTCCATATGTAGTCCTTAATCTATTGATCTACCCTTTCCAAACAGACATACTTTCTAGGCTCCAACTCACTCCTTTAAACCTTCTTGTCTTTAACACTGTTCCTTATACCATAGGTTGGGTACAACAGATACTAATCATTCTATCCTCCAGGATACTTTATTTAACTTTATACATTGTTATATTACTATGTATGATATCATAAAATTGATTTGTTTTCCTATTAGACTAAAAAAATTTTAGTTACATTGTGAGCAAGGACAGTCTTCATTTTAGACCCCAAGTACATTGCAACATCTTTGACACATGGTACACTCTCACGGATAAAGCTAAAAACAATGTTGACTGATACTTACCTTTTGTATGCTGCTTTTCCCAAGTATTTGGACATTTGAGTTGGTTATTTCTTATTTTCCTTTACTATAAATGTCATGAATATTGAACTCAGCTGCTGAGGTTCAAAATAAAATTCTTAACCAGGATTGATTCTTGGTGATTTCTCTTGCTATCTCACATTAAATATGATGTGCTCTTAAAATCAACTAAGCTGGATATACTGTCCTTACCAGGAGAATGAGGCATTAGCCAGATTTTCAGAGGGCACAAAGTTATGTTTATACAGTATTCTCATCCTCCAAGTGTCAGAATTTAGTCAAGGTAGGAAACACCAGATTCATATTACTGATCAAAATCTTTACAAAAATGCTAGGTCTCTCTTCTACAAGCTGGTCACTGACCTCACCTCCCTCTAGTCTGATTGCCAATGCGTGGCATTTTGCTGACTCTGCAGAGAGGCCTCTAGAAGCTCATGTAACAGCAAGATAAATTATGTTTCAATTCTAGATGTGCATTTTCAAAATGCTTAGCATCGAGTCATATGCCATGTTCATTTCCTTCAGCTTTCTTTTTACTTTTCGAAAACTGAACAGCACATGTATCAAATGTGTTAAATTGATGATTTCACTTGCTGTTATAAAGTACCTGTAGTGCTTATCCCATCAAGCCCCAGGGCCTGAATTTACTTCACAGGATTGTAAGTGCTGGAGGTTTAACTGCTTCATGTGCAAGTGTTTGTCTTAAACTTGAAAAATCCTGAACTCCTGTTTTTTTCTCTAGCTATCAATCCTAAATTACAACTTCAGTTTTAAGACACTGAGAAGGGGCTGTTGTAAAATACAATTGTTGTACAGGTTTTATCCTTTCCACAATGAAAAGGAAAAAATGTGCCTACTAACCTTCAATAAACATTTAAAAGATTATATTGCAGGCTCTCCAGATCTTGTAGAAATCTGTCAGCAGTATTCTTGAGTCCACAACCTACAGGAGAGAACTAAGATGACTGGCTTACTTTGTGTCTTAGTTTCTAAATTCATGTAAAGATTTCTTTCAAAAGACAAATGCACAGCTGAAAATGCAAAGGAACCTCAAAGAGATGTTTGACTTAGAGTTCAAAGATGTAAGAAGTAAAATAAGAGCTATTATCATCACATTATGATTCAGAAAACATATATCACCTCTACCCAAGCATTTGAAGCTCTTTACAAAAGCCATATGACTCTAGTCTAGGGTGTTATGAGATTTTCACTGGCCAAGACTACATTCCCTTTGTTCATATTTTGTTGGCCGTGTCTCACTTTCCCCTTGAGGTTCACAGAGCAAACTCTTTTGTTAGTTATTTGAAAGTCTTACGTTCTTCCTTAGAACTGCACAAGGAACCTCCATCCAACAAGTAGAGGAGGAATATCGTCTAGCCAAAATTGGTAAATAAACTACTGATTGTGAGTGTAGATCTTGCAGAGTCTTATTAGTGAACTTAAAATAGTAAAAGTCAAAGGTATGCCAGGCCCAGGCAGAGCAGCAATTCTGCTATTGCTGTCCATGGTGCTGAACCATCATCTTTAACGTCCACAGCAATTTTTATTCTAACTTTGGCTCATGAGAGCTATCTGTCCAACATCTCCAGGACCAAATGAATCAAGAGGTAGTAGACACATGGAAGGGAGGAATTTAAAAAAATACAAATATATGAGGCCATTGGAAAGACACAACTTCTGAAAAGAGAATAGGATAAAAATGTTTTTTTAAAGTGATATTCAGCCATTCAGTTTCAGGGAAACAAACTACCATAGACTTTGACCAAACTGAGGTAGCTCAAGAAAGGCAATAGAAGAATATGTTTTATTTTATTTTAAAAATAAAGGAAATAAAGTCCTAAATTGCAGAGACACGGCCTTCCCTCTAGTCACAAAGATATCATTATTAAAGTGCCAGTTGAGTACTCCTACTCTTCTTTCTATCTTTCAAATATTGAAAACATATTTTCAATTGTCATAATGTAGTAAAAAATTATTTATATTCCAAGCTGGGCACAGTTATTTTCATATACCTTTTGACATTTTTACCATATTTCTGACTCTTACAGGTGTTTTCTTCTCCCTCTGGTAATTTTAATAAGCATGATCTCCTCTATTGACAATTTTCTTATGCTTGTGGAACTTATAAACTTGACTAATGTTTAGGATTACCATAACTCAAGGTGTGATTGGGTGAATTTTCATTTTGCATAAAGAATGTAGAGAAATGAGAATTAAAATGTTTATAATTGCAAATTTCTAGAGATTTTAGATGTTTTGAGATATGGTTTGGGTGACCGTAGGATTGTTTGACATGGATTTCTTACTTGTGAAGAGTCAATTCATCCTTTGGCTCTTTAAATCTAGTATCTTTAGGCCCAGATGGAGCACACAGTATGTTTTAAAGTTCTGGAAAAGATTAAAGTACCTCATTGTTTGAAGCAGCTCTTTCTGAAGTACCCTTGCTTTTGTCTGCTGAAAAACAGCTCCAGTAATATGCGTTGGTTTAGTGTTGCACTTTATATTTTTAAGTGTCACCACTTATATTTCACATACATTATCTCGCCAAGTATTCCCAACTAGATTGCAAATTAATTAAATTAATTTACTTACCACTGAACAGATAAAGACAATGGAATTCAGAAAGATAAAGTGACTTGCTTAGGGTCACTAAACTAATTCTTGACAGATCTGAAATTAGAAATTGGCTCAACTGTGTCCAGTGTGTTACTATTCCAGAAGAACAAGGCCATTTCTATTCTTCTACATCAGATTGTTTAAAAGTGGGATGGACTCTCATGTCTCACCTATTGGATAATGACTAACAACTTTTAGATTATCAAAAAGCTCTATTACAGTTACCAGATTCTCTTCCATGGCACTTTTTTTTTTTGAGGAAGATTAGCCCTGAGCTAACCACTACCAATCCTCCTCTTTTTGCTGAGGAAGACTGCCTCTGAGCTAACATCCATGCCCATCTTCCTCTACTTTATACGTGGGATACCCACCACAGCACGGCTTTTGCCAAGCAGTGCCATATCGGCACCTGGGATCCAAACCTGTGAACCATGGGCCGCTGAGAAGCGGAACGTGGGGACTTAAGAGCTGTGCCACCGGGCTGACCCCTTCCATGGCACTTTTAAGCAGTCTCCTCAATTGTTATATGTTAGCACTCCTATATCTATGATTTCTGATCATTTTCAGGAACCAAGAATGTTCCCTAAAATGATCTAAATTTCTGTTTTCTGACTTTTATTTTATTTTTTCCACAAACAAGTAATCATAATGCCCCTTTATATTAGATAGCACTTTTATATATCTAAATTATTTCCACATCAAGTCTCACATTTATTCCTGTGCATTCTAATTATTACATAAAATAACTAAAATGGTCATAATTTTCTCAGTTTATATAGATAAGGTCTCTGAGTCTCAGATAAGTTCAAGAATTTCTGAAGTTCACAGAGGTAGCAAATGATTGAAGCAGGAATGCAATATGTGTGTCTTAAGTCCAGGCCCTGAGCTTTACCCCCTGGCTCCTACAGAACAGTGATTCTCAAAGCCGGAGGGTGAGTTTTTGGCTTCACAGGGGACATTTGGCAATGTCTGGAGATAGTAGTGGTTATCAAAACTAGGGGTGCAGTGTAATGATCATCTAGTGAGTAAAGGCCAGGGATGCTGCTAAACATACAACAATGCACAAGACAGCTCTCCACTACAAAATAACGATCCCATGTGAAATGTCAGTAGTGCCAGTGTTGAAAAGCCCTGTCTTAAAGAAACCTCTTTCAATATTCTTTCTCTTTCCTATTTTCCCTACATATACTAAAGAGTAAAATGCTGACTTAAGGATACTAAATTGAATATCTGAACTCAATCAAATATACACCAAAAATTATCAGATAGCAAAATGAAAAGCACCCAGACTTTGCAGGTAGATAAAACTGCTTTAAAATTTTAATTTTTCTACTAAACATTGCATTCCCTTTGAACAGGCCACGTAACCTCTCTGTGCCTTAGTTTCCTCTGGTATAAAGTAAAGATAATAATTCCTACCTGGTAGGATTTTTGACAGGATTAGAAATCTATTATTTTCCATCCCTCCCTTCCAAGCCTCTATCTCACTTCTATCTTTTGTAGCGGGATGCTCCTAAGGTGTTTCCTCTATGTCCACGGTCTCTCACTTTGGTGGCCTATAGATCTGGCCCATTCTCTGGACATTGGTGCCATCAACACGACCTGTCTGGTAATTCACCTTTTATTGGTAGATACATAGACCAGTAGGAGCCTGCCTCTTTGAGTCAGTACCTGGTTTTCAGACCTTCACAAGGATCCTCTTGGATGGGTAGCATAATTGACAGAAATTATGATTTATTGATTCACTTCACCCTTATTTGTCTCTCCCAGAATTAGAATGAGCTCAGGGTGTGTCATGCAGTCTCCACTAAAGTCCCAAAACGAGATCGAAAAACTACACAGGGAAAACAATAGATGGTACGAATAGTTAGATTTGAGTTCAGTCCCAATTTGCAATCTCTTAGCTGTTTATGTCTATAATTCACTAACGTTTCTGAGTTTCAGTTATCATTTCCACAAAATATGACTTTCCTATGAATGAAAACAAGCAATGCATGTAACATACACCTAGCTACATGCTTAAGAAATGGTAGCTATTTATTTATTGAAATTTACAAGTGTCATGTACATATTTCAATCATGAATTCTAACAATGCATCATGAAGCTCATTCAAAAGTCATCCCTACTGCATAAAAAAAATACTTACAGGCACAGTTTTCCCAAGACATTTTTGTGCTTATTTGTATGTTCAACCTCTTTTTTTCTGAAATCTCCAAATTAACATGATATTAACATCTGTTAGAATGTTTTCCTGTTTTTTAAAAAATCTTGACTTGTGTCTACCTATTACAATCTAAAATTCAGTAGTTAATTTTAACAATAGGACAACACCCTTCCTTTTAGTAGCTCTGGTCCTTGGGGGGTTTTGAAGTGATGAACATTTAGCAGATTCTAGTGATATGACTATCAGAATAAACTAGGCCCATTGGGAAAATGGAAATATAAGACAGAGAAAGACTTTTCTCATTTCAAAGACTCTTTCTGGTTATATCCTCTCCCAACTTCATGAAAACCTGTTTCCTGTGTGAGAATGTGGAGGAAAACATCAGTAGAAATGAGAGAAGTAAGTTTGCCTCCAAGACCTTTATTCTTTCTTTCTGTTTTTTTTTTTTTTTAAGATTGGCATCTGAGCTAACAATTGTTGCCAATCTTCTTTCTTTTTCTGCTTTTTCTCCAGAAAGCCTCCCAGTACATAGTTGTGTATTTTAGTTGTGGATCCTTCTAGTTGTTCCAAGACCTTTATTCTTAATTCAATGATGCTTGTCCTGAGGAACTCTATTTTCTTCAGAACCTTGAGACATTTACTTGAGCATCTTCACAATTGAATTCAACATGCAGAGATTAGACGGATATTACAATCACACTGATACTACATATTCTAGAGAAAAAAGAGACAAAATATCTCAATACAAAGATATTCCAACACAATTCTTTCATCCGTAAGGAAATATAGGAGTTTAGAAAAGCCTGAGGAAGAAATATTGACTAAAACAGCTTCAAATTCATACACTTACTGCTTTAGTGGATAGGTCAGAAGCCATTCCCAAATATAATTAATTATGCCTTGTATTAAACCACCCAACCACTCATGTCATTTGGAATATTTGAGTCATCAGATCTACAACTTGGGATTCTGTTCATTTATTCACCTTTCCATTGATGTATTCATTAATTCAACAATGGTTTATTGAGCAGTTAGGGATTCTGGGTGCAAAAATGATTTAAAAAAACAAAGGTCATGTGAATATGAATTTTAAAATCTAATGAGGGAGTCATAAAAAGAACAAGTAAAAAGTAAATAAGTGAAATAAATTATAAATGGATGTATTGCTGTGAAGGAAACAGAGTGTGAAATAGAGAATAATAGGAACATACTTTAAATAGGGTGGACAGGTGAGGCTCCACTAAAGAGATGATAATTAGGCTGGTGTGTGTGTGTTGGGGTAGGATACAGGAAAGGAAAGAGCAAGAGTATTTCAAATTAAACAAAAGCATCTGAAAAGTTCAAGCTCCCTGTAAGACTGTACTATGTCTCATTGCCTCAAAAACTTGCTAGATGCCTTAGGGGATAAATATAGCTTGAAAGGTATAGTTTTATTATATAATTCATTGATGCAAAATTAATGTACTTAACAAAGGTCTGTCTTCTAATGTTATTATTTGATACAATGATTCTCTGGCAAATTATAGAACCTTTGGCAAACAGGCGGGAGATGTTGCTTGAATCAGGGTTTTATTTGTAAATAATGCCTCCCAGTTTCCATCAAACAACTCACAGAGTTGCCAACCTCACTTAGAGTAGCCTAAGCATCTGGCATATTTGACATTGTAGCTTACGGAATACTAACTTATTCTGAAAGATAAATATTAAAGTGTATGCTTTATTTCTATGTGAAATACACTTTCCTCTTTTCAAGGAAGAATAAAGAGACATCTTATTTCTTCCTTGACCTTAACTGGTCATCTCTTCACCCTTCACCCACGGCCTCCACCCCTCCACCCACTCCTTCTCGGTTACCTCCCCACTTCCAACCTCCCCAAACATTTTGTTCATGTTTCTTATAAAAGTGCTTGGTAATTGCGTTACTAGTTGTTTATTTCCTCTCCTCTAGACTTTGAACTCCTTGAAGGCAGGCAGGATGCTAACTTTGTATCTCCAAAGTCTATCATGGCATCTGCATTAGAATGGGGCTCAGTAAATGTTTGTTTAACAAATGAATACATGAGTAAGTGTGTGAAAGCTGAACTAGAAACTTTGGCAAGAGCTTGGAGAAAACTGTTCCAAATATCTGAATCTCAGAATATTTTTCTAAACCAAATCAAAGAAAATATCTACATAAGAAATGTGGCATATTTAAAATGAAAAACTCAAACACTGACCTTACTTCACTAGCAAAAATAAGAGTTTGGTCATAAACTTTCAAACTTGAATAAAATATTTCTCTATAACTTACCTTTCACTTTTCCTAAATTAAAGAAGATTTTTTTCTTCTCTCTTTGATTTTCTGTTCCCTCTCTGGGATCTTAAATCCTATAATGGCATAAGATGTTTTGTTTCCACATCTGAAAATGAAGACCATAGTAAGGAACTGAAGAAGTAGGTTAGGAACATTTATCATCTCTTCCATGAAATGCCCCTAAAGACAGAGGGGAAGGAAGGAAAGATGGAGAGGGAGCTGAGGGTGAGAAAGTAGGGAGAGAAATTGTAAGCTACAAATTCATAATTTATTTTTGGAATCCCTTTTTTCACTTGTGGAAATGTTTATGTAATCCATATGCATCTATTTTTCTTTTTTTCAAAATATTTTTTCTCAAATCTTTAAGTAAAACTGACTTTCTAGGAATACACAATATTTTATTCATGGCTTCACACAGTCTCTGGCACCCTGACTCATCTCGTCTCCTTTCTACTACTTTGAGAAACTTGTGTGCAAGAATGCAAGTACATGTGTACATTTTTGCTAGAAGGAGGGTGTATCAGAATCTCAAGAAGATCTTTCCTAGAAAATAAAAGGAAAAGGAAAAAAGATGTATATGGTGAGGGCATGGACCAGTAAAAGAGAGCAAATATGGGAGATTAAAGCTCTAAAAATAACCATATTGCCTTTAATAGGCTTTCTCTTCTGTACAGAAGCTTCCAGATATTTCCAGATGCTTGGACTTGGATAGGATATTTTCTCCACGTGCCGAAATGCAGACCTTAAGAGTATTATCGGTGCAGGCTATTTTTCAGTGTTTTTGATTGCTGTAGAAGAACACACAAGCCTACAGCTGAGATTCATTGAAGCACCATTCCCTTCCTCAGGGAGCTGTTATTTCAATAAAAACAATGGAATCAGTTAGCATAGGTAATAAAATAATTATAGTAATTTATTTTGGCTATTAAATGTTGCATCCCCTTAGCTAATCATCCACTTCAAGCTATTATTCAAAGTGTTCTGCTCTTTTTGCCTTTAAGTTAAACATCATGAATTTCTATGCACTGATAAATCTGAATCTAATAAATTCCTGATGTGTTTCCTTGCTCTGTGACTACTGACAACTCTCTCTATCTTGTTAATTCAATGTTACTCAACAACAGTAAAAGATGTTTTCTAATAAAATAGAAAAGAAAATAATTACTTGTTACCTAACTTTGTATCAGGTTACAAGTATATTTAGCCTTCATTACTTTACGACTATAGAGCTCTCTGTGTTATCAACAAGGAAGATATCTGAGAAGATTTTAATCGTGGGGACTTAGGGAATTGTACTTTCTAAAATGACCCTAAACATCTCCTGCCAACACTTAGTCCATGAAAGGATATCTTCCAGGATTCAAAAAGCCTAACGTATGTTTCGCCATATAAGAGAGTTAGGTATAAACTGAAAGTACGAAGTTGTTTTCCCATTTTGCAAGCATGTTATATGAGCTGTTCAGAGAGAAACCAAACTGGCATTCCTTATTCTTGTTTTCAGACTCTAGATTATTAAACAAAAGAAGCAACAGAAATAACTCGAAATGATTCCTGTAGAGATTGCATATTCAGAGTTTAAAGCTCAATCTATCTTTGTACCACTATCAGTGCACTTTAAAGGAAACAATTCATTCTTTAACCTTCCCCATCCTTCTCATGCTTCCGAACTCACCAAATAAATCAATACAGGTTTGACTTTAATTAAAAAAATACAATTACTAGAAAATTGTGTCCTTTAGTATGAGCTCTAAGAATAATTTCCAAACTGAAAATATAACATACCTGAGAACTTTTTTATTATTATTAACTGTATTTGGGTTTTCAAAGTTGTTTTAAGTTTTTGAAGAGTATCAGACAATTGAAAAGCACCTTAAAAACTGATGATCTTTTTGGTCCTGAAGTTGTAAACTCAGAAATTTCAAAAAACTGTTTCCAAATGGATAGTTTTTCATTATAGTCTACTTACAAAAAAATCCCAAAGAAATGGATTAAAAATTCTAAAGAGATGGATTAAAAAAAACACTTCCTCTTGAACAACACAGTTTTCAGTTGAAATTGAAGATACGTTTATTGGTTTTTACTCCAGTAAAGATCTCAATTATACACCATCTACTTGTCAACATCTGAAACCTTATTGAGGTAAGAGAAAGAGGAATCTCCACTAAGAGGGAGGATTTTTCTAACATCTTTGGCACATTGCCCTTGAATTAATGAGACTTCTCAATAAAGTAATACACTCACATACTCTACAAAATACATGAAATAGATTCATTCTATTTTCTAAATTGTCTTGGTATTTATAGTCCATTAGAATACATTGCACTTGGTATTATCCATAATTCATTATAGCAGGAAGAAATTGTCCAGCGAGTATGGGCTAACTCTACTTGCTTGGTGGAACTGACTACAGAGTCACAATATCCTATTTAGCTCTGAACTCTCTATAAGGGCATCAGTTACTTATGACAATGAAAAGTAGAACTTGCAAAATATTCTGCAGGGCCTTTTCAAAGTTATTCTCATTTTGGTTTAATTTTAAAACAAATTTAAGAAAATTCTCTCTTAAGAATAGATGGGCTTTGTATGGTAAACAGAACTGTCTTTATTGAAATATGGTTTGATATATTTCAATATTAGGCTTACACTATTGCAAGTGAAACTACTGAGTATCCATTCAGAAAGACTGCTGACAGGAGGAATGAGATATGGGATGGAAATTAAGAAGGAGGTCATTGTGTCAGCCGCAGGGGGGCGAATTAGAGGGGAACAAGAGATTATATGTATACATCCACCTGTAAGACATAAAAACCACTCCTCCAAATCAGCAACAGAGTTAAGGGTGAGAATTTTTTCTAGGCACTGCTAATTTCATGCCCCCCACCACCACCACTTCCTCCTTTGTAAAAAATCATGTGAATTTGCTCTGTCTGATTTCTCTCAGGCCCCTCAATCTGTTACGGATAGCTTTGGTATGAGCTGTATTAACTATGTTGATAGTGATCTTGAATGAATCATCTTTCCCAACCCGTGAATATATTCTAATAGAAAGGAATATTTTTTTAAGGTTTTATGGACCCAGTTGCTGAATTAAAATTGGTTTATTGGAAAAACCATTGAAATTAGCTTCTTTTGTTTAAATAGTTATATGTTGAAAAGCTAGGAGCCAGGAAGTGATTTCACAAAGGAAATATAAATGCATTATGATGAATTTAAGTAGTACAAAGAATACAAAAGCTTTGCATGTAAATTGACTTTATAAATTAGATACCATAAGCTGGTAATAGAACATAGTAATACTCATGGACAAATTCCAGTCAACATAAAATTTGGGCTCTTTGAAGATACGGCTAAATCTGTTCTCTTAGAAGTAATAGAAATTTTCTGCCAGTGATGGACTTAACACAGTGGATAACCTTTTCATTAGGCAATTATGTGTTTCAGTCCACAGGATATTCAGTATATATTTTTGTTGTACTTTTTCAGATGTCAGTGACCCCTTTTCATAAAATTTAAGTCACACTGAGGTTTTAAACATCTGAAGAAAATCAATAGATGAGACATTGAAGACTATTATATATCCACTAAAAATATTTTTTCATTCTCTCTTTTTAAAACATTTTTATTGCTCAAAGCTCCACCTAAACATCAAAAACATCATTGAAAAACCTGGGTGATAATTACCCGTGTCTTGGATTTTAGAGTAAAGCTCTTTTGTATCTTTGTAGCATTTGAAGTTCTAATCCACTTGGTACAATACCCTAGGAAAGGAGGCAAGAAATGTAAAACCACACTAAATCCATTGAGCAATGTTAAAAAAAAAAGAAAAAAGGTATTACTCTAAGTTGGGCTTTATTACCATTACAATCAGTAGAAACAAATTTGTAATCACAGTTCACCTTAAGTGACATTAATTAAAAAGAAAATAGTGTGTAATTAATGTGTAATTAAATTGCAATTCTTAATTAGTTTATTTGGGCTATTAGGAACTTAACATTTAGGCTTTCAAGAGAAGCTAGTAGATTTTGCCTAACTTAAAATATATTTAAACAGTACAGAGTTCTGTGTTACGTTAGAAAGTAGATCTAAGAGCACTGAGTAAAAATTATAAAGGGCTTATGAATTAAATTAGAACATTAGAAAAACGGGCCCATCTAAAAGCGAGATGAGCTGTCTGCTGTAGATGGATAATCCCCCCCATTGGAGATAAGCAAGGAGGAGTGGGTTGACTGATACACTGATTGTGTAATAGAAAGGCTATTGAACGCATAGGTGGAAATTTGGACCAACAGACTTTAAGGCTGCTTAAATCACAAGCTGTTATAATCTATTGTTCTGGTAATTAGCTCAGGGATACAGGTATTGGACTGAGAGCTCCTAGGCATGTTCTGTGTTACCTGAACTTTCCTCTCACAATGCTTGCTAAATTTGTAAATGATGTTTCTGTGACCACCTCTAACTTAAAGTAGCCCATGTGTCTCTCCCTACTATCTTCACTGAAGGGCTATAGAAAAAAGAAAACACAAATGATTTTAAGGATAACCATTTGTCATTCATTTTGTAAACAGATCCAGATCTCATTCCCCTTCTTTGGAAACTTCCAGCAGCAGGTAGGAGCAGGGGTTTGTTATGGTATAAGGGATGCGAAAGGGACTGTCTCTGACCTCGCCTTAGATCTGAGGAACAGGGTTTAGCAGTTTCCCAGCATCACTCTGTAACCCTCTAATCAGAAAGAGTCATGCAATGTCTTTATAAATTAAGTATCAGAATTTTATTTCAATTGGTTTATTGAAAATGTCTGAACTAAAAGTGCAGTATGGGCACTTGGTTACAGAAAATCTAAATTATAAGAGACAGAGGTGGGTAAGTGCTGGCAGAGCCCAGATCTCCTAAGGCAGAATGGCCCTGCAGTCTTGGCAAGGATTAGAACATCAGGTTTTAGGGATCACCAGCGAGGGAAATTTAGAATTCTGGCTTGAGTGGTAAAGCATGGCCATCACAAATTGTCACAGTCTCCAGGATACTCCAAATAGCTCTTCTTCAAAAATACTTCCGTTAGTCTTATTCTGTTTACAATAAAATTGAGAATAAAAAGATGAGGGTTTATTGTTGTTTTCTTGGTAACTATGGAATAGAAGTAAATGAAGATGTGGAAAATGCTAAGCAGTTGAGCACTGGGAAATACAGGAACCAGGATGACTCTGCTGTATCTTGAAAACAGAATTTAATGGATTGCTACAACAGGGCAACAGCACATGAGAAAATCAGCTCCTATAAGTGCCCTCTTTTGCATTACTCCACTAGGAAATCACCTTTCCAGGAGACACAATGGCACTGGTCTTGGGTTGCAGGTTTATCTTCTGGCCTGGTGAGATTGAGGCTTTTCAGTGTTAAGACCAACAACACTTGCAAAGGCAGTTCTTGAAAATCTGTATACTCTATTAAAAAGCGGGCAGGATGTTGGGCAGGAAAAATAAACAACTACCAAATAAACAGAACACAAAATAAAAACAGAACACTTGTCTACCAGTAGGAGCAGAAAAATAGGCTTTCAACATTCATTCCACAATTATTGATTGAGTGTCTGCAGAGAGTGAGACACTCTGCTCTCATTAAAACAAGTTTTTCTTTCACAAAGCTGCCTGTCAATGAAGGATACGTTATGAGACGAGACCCTTAGCTTTTAGTGGTCATTTCACATTAAGACTAACCATCCATATCTATGTTCACAGAGTTATTTTTCTCCAGTTGAAGATCTCCCTTCTCTCATTTGAAATTTCTTTTTTAAAGGAAGTTTTCATGTTTGGATGACTGTAAATTACAGGAGACAGCAGGCTTCATTCTCAGTCTCAGCTTCAGGATGTTTTTACAGTGACCAGCATCGGGATGCATAATACACACACAAATACACATATAATCATGATAACATCATGGCAGATATTAGAATATCTACAATCCAGTTTTCTAGTCTTGCTCACAGGTCTTCATTTGTGGGAAATAAAAGAATAGGCTAGATTATGGTGCTAGAAACAAGACTCATTCTAATGAGATTGAGCACAAAAAGAGAAATGATTGGAAGGCTACAAAGGTATCTCATGGCAGCTAAGGTCAAGAACTCAGCTTAGTCTCATGATGGACAAACTGGAGACTGAGAAGAAAAATTCAAATTGCCACCATCTAACACCCAGGCATACTTGTTCCCTTCCCTTGTTTGGGTCTTAGATGAAATGACACTTCAGTGTGGGTTCCTCTGATTTCTCTAGTAAAACCCTAAACACCACCCCTTCTCCTACCTATCTATCTTCCGTACTTTCTTTTTCTTCCAAAACACTTACCATCTACATCAATCATGATAGGCTAGGCTCTGCTGCAGGAAGAAATGAGCTCAAATATCCTAATGGCTTGTAACAATCATAGTTTGTTTCTCACTCACACCACATGTCAATCATGGCCCACTACACTTCTGCTCTATGTGGATATAGACACACACACACACACACACGCACACACATATGTGTATATATATATATATATATGGGTATGTGAATATAAAATTAAATTAATTTTAAATTAATATTTTCAACCTTTGTAGCAGAATGTTGACTAGGACTTTTCTGGTTACTCAAGAGTTGTGGCTGAGGACAGTCTGAATGGTAATTGAAAGAAGTGTGCACTTTGTGTACTAAAAAGAGCTGCTAAGGAACCTCTAACCTGTGAGGCCAGAAAACTCAGGGTTAACCAAGCATGAACGTAACTAGTCCTTCTATCACCAACCACCCCTCTTAGCCACTTTCTTACTCTCATTGGATATAAAAAGTGGAGAGGAGAAAGGAAGGGGAGCATCAGGGATACAGGCCTTGTTGAGAGAGCAGGACTGGTGGTGCAATGTTTTCCTCTCCTCTCTACAGGGTGTTTCTTCTTTAAAAAGCCAAGTAGATATATGCTTAAGGTGGGAAAAGCTGACTCCAGTTGAGTCACTCATAGAGGTTGCAGGTGTCAGTGAGGAGGAGGAATTAGCATTCCTTCTGTACCCTGGCTGGATCTCTGCTTAGGTAATATGCTTACTGGTCTGTGCTCATGCCAATCTGAGTGGAGGATAGAGAATTGGTAAGATATTTCAGGTGAAATATACAGCCTGCACATATCTTAGCAGGGATGTGAATTCTCAATTGGTCAAGTAGGCACCAGGAAAGTAGCTGGCTTAAGGGATCATGTTGGCTCCTCACCCTGGAAGGCAAGAGCAACCTGAGTTGTGGTGGGAGATAGAGAAGTGGAAGAGATATCTTAGAGCTGAAGCTCCCATGTCAAAGGATCAGACAAATATGTGGGGCCTTCTGAAGAATCCACATGCATGTACTTATGAGAGCAAGGGTAAGGATGCCTGCCACACAGGAGCAGTGACAGTCAGTGTTAGTCAATAAAATGATGAGGCTATGGCCTCAAGGAAATTTGAAAAGAGTTGAATTGGCCTCTCTTCTTCTTCCCACACTTATACACTAAATCATTTGAGCCTATAAGATGGGGGAGGGAATAAGAAGCTTTGAATCAGTCAAGACATTAAAATGTTAAGTTGGACAGCCCAAAGTTGTAATATCAAAATTTGTCCAGAATGTTACAGAATCTACCCAAGACATTGTTAAATAGCCAGATAGGAGGACTTGATAGTCAGGGTTGAAATCAATAAATGGACAAAAAGAAAATCATTTCATTTTTACACACCAATGATTTGAAGATTTCTCGATCAGCTTGTTACACATGAAACTAAATAAATGCCATTGTTGTGCTCAAAGTCTCTTAAAGCTTTTCCATTGTTTTTGGAAGAGTATCTTCCAAATTGTTGTCCTAAATGGGTATACCATGAGAAAACATTCCATGGTATGTTAAAACAAGTCATTGTGTACGACATCCTCAATCCAGCGCACTGTGGCTTTTTAAAGGCTATGAAAAGTCCTGTAACTAAAACATCTGTTAACTTTGTTTGATCCAGCCTTTACCCCAATTATCACAGATCCTACTTTAGCATTATTGCTATTAACATCCTGCAAAAAGTCTACTTCACAAACATCAGCTACTTTAAGAAAATAATTCAGTATTTAGTGTCATATATGTGGTCCTCCAGGGTCTGGTCACTACCCAAATTCACAGCCTTACCCACATTCCCATGCTCTACATAAATCAGAATATTTCACTTTTCTATGAACGCATACTTCATTTTTACTTCTATGACTTTTTTCCCTTGGCATTTTCATCATCAATATTATTTATTTCTATTAAATCCTCCTCATTCTTTTAGTCTTATTTCAAGTGCTACATTCTAATTCATAAAGACTTCCCTAATCTAATTAAGAATTGCTCCCTGTTCCTCTCTACACTCACAGCATTTTACAATGCATTTATCTAATCCACTTGTTATTATTACTGATATTACCTCTAACAATATTATTACAAGTTTACAGAGTGATTACTATGAATCAGACACTGTGCTCAGTCGTTGTTAAAACAATCCTGTAAGATAAGTAATATTATTATCACCATCTTACAGATAAGGAAACTGATGCTTAGAGAAGATTAAAAAAATTGATCTGGGTCTCATAGCTAATAAATGACAGAGCCAGGACACCACTTCAAGTCCATTTGAACCCAAATCCATGCTCTGAACCACTATATAATAATTACTATGACCCTTGATGTGCATGTCTTTCTCTTCCACTTGATTATCAGCCCTCAGAGAGCAAGGATCATGTTGAGTTCATCTTTATACACACTCTGTGCTTAATAAAGTCCAGATACCCAGGAAACATATTTATAATTAAATCAAAACTATGCGCCCTCAGTATCATGAAGTAGTGGGAAGGTATCTCCATGAGAATCATTTGTTGATAATTTCAAGATGCCCAGTTTTGCATGCCACCTGTCATTTCCTCCTTTCGAATTCTCCTCCTGGGTTTCTCATTATGATGCATCACCTAAGTTCCTCTTAGTTACAACATCTAATGCAACATGACTAGCGCAACATGAGCACATAAGCCCTAGAGAACTGAAGAGCAGGAAGGTTGTTTTCTCCACACTGTGGATTTAAGGGAAGTTATAAAAAATATATGTTAAAGGTCAGCAGTGAACCTCCAAGTTAAGAGCCCTGCTGTGGAAAGGTTCCATCCTTCTTCGTAGTGCACCAAACCGCTGTATTCCCATGGAAATTGAGTTGAATAAGCCATGCAAGCAGCCCCGTTTATTTTTCCAAGAAAATTGCCTTATTAATGTGCATTATGGAAATGGTGCTCCATGTCAGACCTAACAAGAAGAATTTGGACTGCGTGTGCACATGGAAAATTGCCTCCTGTACTTTTCATCCCAGTGGATCTTGGGGAATTTTCTAAAACTCATTTTCAAGCTCTGCCTGCTTCTCCAACAATCCCTTCCTCTGAAAACAATCCCCTCTGAAATGACCTCCTTCCAAAACACCCCAGATGCCAACCAGACATGGCAACCAGCTCAGCAGTTCAGTGACCCCACGTAAATGTTTCATGGGGACTAGGTCTCCAGGCCAGGAAGAAATCAACTTAAAATAACAGGAAAGTCAGGAGAGTCTAGTGGTTAGCTTAACCACGTGAATTCTGGAGCCCTGCAGACCTGGGCTTAGATTCTAGCTCTGTCCCTCAGTAACTCTGTGACAGGGGGCATTAATACATGATCTCTAATCTTCACCATGTAAATAAATAGAAAAGTTAATACTAAAATTCTCTCTTTCTCTTCATAGAAATATGAAATTAATGAAATATGTGAAATTAAATTAGATAATATTTGTAAAGTGTTTAGCACGTGTATGTCTAACACAAAATGAGCCTCAATAGGTAATAGCTAATAGATTTAGTAATAATAAAAGTTTATACTAAAGTTTATGACACTTAATGTGTTATCTGCAGAATGTCTTCTTTAAAAAGGACAATGAGAGAAGTTAGTTTAAAGAAGAAACCTAAAAAATGAATCTAAAATGGCAGAATTTCATACACTGGGGACACCATGCCAATTTTAACATTCGGGGAGGGGGTGATTTTTCAGGTTACACAAAGCAGACTACGAACTACCTCCTTACTCACCTATATATCTTACTTACCTTGTCTGTTTCTAAAGTTACAGTGGGTCAGAATTAAAGGCTGATTTGATGTTGCAAAGTGAAGCAAACATTTCTCCAATACAAGCACTTTATTACTACCTTTGGTCTCCTTAGAGCAGGCTGGCAGAATCAACCTCTTAAGTTTCAAATTCTAGAGGCTATAGATTTCTGCTCTTTCTTGGCAAATCTTCTTTGCCCATTTCCCAAATGAAAGCAAGAAGGTCATTAATCACACTTTTATTTAAAAGACGTCATCATAAACACCTTTTAAATACCCTCAATTTTATACTGAATTTTATTCATCTGGAATGATAGGCTTACTCCCAGAGAGTCTGGATTCTGTGTATAATTTTTTTTTCATGTTTTTACTGATGCACTCTGAAATCATGAAGCTGTGATAATCTTCAGAATAGTGGTAATCTATTATTCCAGGTTGTCCAGCCTATATTTAAAATTTAAAGGTAGATTTTAGGGAAAACACCATATAGGATAATTTCAAAACTGCTTATACTGTTAGCTTTTGGGCTTTCTATATTCTCCTCGTTTTCTTATCAGTCTACTGCTGAAAAATATGAAGGGAGAGATAGACCAGTAGATCTAAGGGCATGAAAATGACATAACAGAAAAAAGGTCAAGGAAAAGGGAAAAAAAATACAAAGATTAAAGAAAAAGAAATAAGTAAACTAAACTGAAGCGTATGGGATATAAAAGGGAGAAAAATATCACGGAAAAGGAGAAAAAGCATGGGAAAAGATAACAGTACTAAACAAACTGTGATTCAGATTTCTGGTGCCTGGTAGTAAAGATCGTCCACATGGTCCTGGGAAAAAGTTTGTTAAGACCCCTTTCCTCAAAGATTTTGCTTGTGCTTATTCAGAGGATCTAACAAAATAAGGATGCTTTTCAGCTATTGATTGGTGCAAATGTGGCTTAATAGCAGAATCATTACTTTTTTAATCTTGGAACTGCCAGGCCCTACTATTTTCAACCGAACTTCAAGTTGTTCGATTACAGGCTGCCATTGCTAATTGTTTTTAAATTTCATGGGACATATCTAGTTCAGGAAGTTTTGTTCTTCAGCAATAGATTTTTTTTTTTTAAGGTCCCAGTTTTTAGAACTTTGCTCACACTTACGGGCATCTCATTTTGGATATCTTAATTTCGAAACAGATTGAATTTAGTTGATCACTTAGTAAAATGTGGTCTCGTTGACTCCTGAATAAAAGATAATTTGGGTCATCATCCCCGTTTGCTCAGTAGCATTAAAATGATGCCTTCCTGTAGGTTTACATGGGCTGGTATCCCTGTCTGTCCTACAGTTCTTTACTGGAATTGAGCAGAAAAGGTCAAATGGGGGGTAATATGTCAAAAGGCTGTAATTAAGATTTAGAAAGATTAATACTGATGGTATTTAATGAAATTGGCTTTTAGAGGAATGCTCATCTATTACTTTGATATTTAACATTTTTTTCTTATTGAAATGTTAGTGCTGAATAGAAGCACACAATCAGTGGCAGAAATATGAGTTTCTACAGCCATAAACGAAGGGGGTCACAACTAATAAACAATCAAGAGTTTTTTTGTGCATGGTACTGATGATAAAATTACTTAGCTTTTCCACTGGAGATATAATTTTGTGGGGTTTTTTTCCAGAGCTTGCAAATTTTTTTTTTATTGCAATAAGCAGCAAACTGACATAACTATATCACTTCACTGCACTGATGCATTTTTCTTAATTAGTCATCTTGGATGTTTACAGCAATCTGAAATACACATAGAAAAAATCTATCAGTTTTTTACAGACAGGGGTAAATTTCGCTTCTAAAGGGAATACTCTGGTTAAATCCTGCATATCATATTAAAAAAAGACTGTAGTCTAAAGTAGCGGCTGATGCCTTTTGCTGTTTTGAAGAAGGAGCTGTTTCAAATTGTAAGGAAATTTCCATTTCAAAAATAGCTACTGAACTATCACAATGACTGCTTTGCATATATTTTTGGTCACAAAAATATCATTGTTATTTTTTACTATGTATATGCAAATACGATGTTGATAGGATTAAGTTCTGTCACCTTCTGAAGCAGTCTTATGCTTACACTATTGAAGTTTTCCTTTTCCCCCCACTATTTCCTTTACATTTAATTAAAGGCATCAAACTCATTTTGCTTTCCATTTTGCATAAGGTTTCCCTCTTCCTTCTTTTTGGCTTTTTCTCTAGTGATTTTTTCCCTGAATCTTATTCAGTCCTCTTCATATTTGCTTCAGATTGTGACTTATTTAATTGTCTGACATCCACTTTCAGTTAAGAAAGCTAATTTTTCAACTTATGTTTCAAATACAAGAAAAAGTCAGTCGTTTATCCGCGTAGGCTTATTTTGACTGATTATCTTCCCATTAAATTTGCTAGGTGCTTTGATATCATGTAAATTGTTTGTTGCATTTGTTTGTAGATGAAAACTGAAATATGCATTTTGGGAAGCTCATGATGGTATCAAATATGTGTGTGTGTGTGAAAACAACTAATTCTTAAAGTTGTTATATCTGTCTCTGTGTTTCTAAATCCTACCAATCATCCAACTTTTAAAAAATACACAAACACACATTCTCACACACACACACACACATACACACAAACATGCTCCAATAACCAGTGTTTACATTTGAGTGTAAATGGAATAAGATCGACTCATTGAATGAGATAGAATGAGAACTACCTCTCTTACAGTGTGAAGAGCTTTCACAGCTGAAGCATTTCAGAAAGGATTTCCTGGTGGGGCAAAGAAAGGGATAATCCATGTCCTGAAAATATTATTATATTCCTGTGTTGGTTATCCCGAAGTCATAAATTGATGACAACTAAACGAGTTGTTACATTCCCTGTTCTTTATATATGTGCATGCATACACACACACACACGTATTACTGTAATCTAATTAAAGTAAATATATTTTTTATGTTATAAGCTATTTCATACACCTTTTTATAACTATGGCATAAACATCCTTATCTTAAATTTGTTTTTTCTTAATCCAAATTAACATCAAAATTATTGTTAAAATAGTCCTTCATATTCAAATGTTATGTGAATATATACTTTGACTAAATCACTAACTGTTGAAGTTTCACTCCTCTTAGCAAGCTATTTTGTACACATTCGTTTTTTTCATTCACATTCTTTCTTTGGAAATGGAATTCGGGGGATGCCTCTAAAATTAATTTTCTTTTGAAGCCTCTATTCTGCTTCCAAAGCTAGAAGTTATTTGCATATTATTTTAAAAGTTAAAATATATGCATATGCAATATTTAAATATTAAAATATCTGTGTCCAGCTAGGAGATTGTGATCAGTGGAGACAAATGTTCTTTCTTTTTTCTTCTCCCCAAAGCCCCCCAGTACATAGTTGTATATTCTAGTTGAGCGTGTGGGACACTGCCTCAGCATGGCTTGATGAGGTGTGCTATGTCCACGGCCAGTATCCAAACGGATGAAACCCTGGGCCACTGAAGTAGAGCGTGGGAACTTAACCACTCAGCCACAGGGCTGGCCCTGAGAGAAATGTTCTTAAACCAAAGAATGAATATGAATGCTGGTAAAAAGTCTCCAATTCAACTGAATATTTGTTCTAGAAATGGTGAACCCTCATTCTCAATTAAACTTTTTTAATTTTGAATATGCGAGGACTATCAATTAATCTTCTATTTAAAATGTAAAGTTAGAGTTCAGGTAGATTGACAAAGTTACTTGTAATACTCAATATATTTACTGTCAAGCATATTATTGTGAGATCTACAGTCTTCTTGGAATTTTTTCCTTGACTGTTCAATATCCATGTCAAATTTTTTGTTGTACTTGTGGAGAAAACAAAGGAAGTTTCTCTCTTTTGATTTAGTTCTCTGTGGAGATAGATGAACTATGTTATAGAAAAGGTATAATTTCAAAGCATTGCAACACAATGTAAGAAAATGCTTTAAAAATTAGAAAATAGTCAAATGAGCTATTTTGTTGACTGTTACCCGAAGACTATCTGGATTTCAGCAAGTAAATCATCACAACTCAAATGAAATGGACTGGAAGAGATATCCTTGTACATTCATGGGGACAGGAACCATGTATTACACGTCATGCATGTTTTACTCTTACAAAGAGTGCTTGGAACATAGGAGACTTATAATGAATGTGTGTAAATCTTTGAATTATTAACAAAATTGGGAAATGTTTTAATCTAAACCAATTCTTTCTAATCTATTAGAATCTTACCAACTCCTACTCCATGATTTCAGAAGAATAAACTATGCAAACATTATTCCCAGAGAGTAGAGAAAGGCACAGGCTCAGGTTTACACGAGGCAGCCACCTTCAGCATAAGGATATCGGGCATACCAGATGAAAGACTTCCATTGTCCAAGTGTGCCTTGTGTCTCTGGGCCATAGTGAAGGATTGCCCACATGGAAGATTCATTTTTTTCACTTGAAGTCAGTTTTTCTGGATGTATGACCTATATATATATGTAGATAACCTGCATCAGGATCATCTTAAGTGTTTGTAAATATGCACATTCTTGGAACTTACTCCAAACCTATTATTTACACTAAAGTTTGAGGAAATTGGGTAATGGTAATATCCCCAAATTTAGACTCTCAAATAAAACCTTAGCAAAATCTCAAAATAAGGATTATACCAGCTACCTGACCCCCTGCCTCACAAAATCTCTCTCTCATGTAGGTTCTCATATGTGGCAGAAAGAGTTTGTACTCTATAGTAGAAGAATGCTCTGGAACAGTTGAGGTGAACCTAGAAAAAATTTAAAAGTTAAACAAATATATTGATTGATCAGTAGAATTACATCAGAAGGGTTTTTTTCCTTTCTTAAGCTTCTTATGGAAATTTAATATATATACAGAAAAGTACACATCATAGGTATACAGCTTGATGAATTTTCTCAAATCTAACACATTGGCTCATTCAGCAATCAGATGCAGAATCAGAGCCTTTCCAGCACCCAAGAAGCCCATGCATCCCCCTTTCTGTCAGAACTTTCCCCCTGACCCAGGGTAACTGCTATCCTGACTTCTAACACCATAAATTTTTTTTGCATTTTTCTGACTTTATATAGATGTAATCAAACAGAATGAATTCTTTTGTAATTGGCTTATTTCACTCAACATTATGTTTGATTCATCCAGATTGTTAATGTAGTAGTAGCTCTTTCATTCTCATTGAAACCTCCTGTCTTTTTGGTTAAATATGCCTTGATGTTGTAGGGGAGGACGAAATATTCCTCTATCCTCTAGGTTCTTCTGGCTGGTCTAATTACATTGACATGACACAGAATAACAGGAGAAAATCAAACAAATTTAATACCATGTATATATGGGACAAACCCAGGAAAACTAAGTAACTTCTCCAAAATGGCTGAAGCCACCACCTTAAATACCATCTTCAGCTAAAGACAAAGAAGGATGTTTGAGGTGGTGGTTTGGGATTTCAGAGGGGAGGCAGGCAATTCATACGGAGATGGAAAAGCAAATGTTTGGTAAACAAATGTTTACCATGCCTTGCAGAGACAATGGGACATGGAGAGGAATTTGATCAAATGGACCTTCTAGGTTCCTCCTTGTCTACCACACCTAGTTCATATTATACTATAGTTAGCACCTTCCTGGGACAGGCCTTCTGTCTTAAATTCTTTTAGGCATCTAGGGGAAAGTCAAAGTTCCTTTCTGAGTCTTTTGTTCTCAAAAATAATCAAGGCAAAGAGAAACATTTTGGGGTAGCAAATTCCGATTCCCTACAATGTATTTGTTCATGGGTAAGTATGGATGGGTATTTTGGTAGTTTCCCATTTTAGACTATTACAGACAGTGCCGCTATGAACATTCTAGTACATGTCTTTTAGCTAACATATGTACACATTTCAGCTGAATATGTACCCAGGATTAGAATTACTGGGTCATAGGGTATGCATAAAATCAGTTTTAGCAGACAGAGTCAGATCATTTTCCAAAGTGATTATATCAAATTTCCCTCTAGCAGTGAGTGTTCTGTTTGCTCCACATTCTTGCCAGCACTTGTCATTTTTCTATCTCATTTAAGCCACTCTGATGGGTATAGAAGTATCATATAGTAGTTTAATTTGTATTCTACGTGGGAGATTGCTGTTATTATTGTTTGTTTGTTTTAAATATCTATTTTCTGTACTTCAGAGTTCTGACTCAATAGGAGTAGAAAGGGTTTGGGACTCAATATATTTTAAAGTTCTCTGAAATGATACTGATAACAATTTGGGTATTTGAACCACTGGCCTAAGATACTGATTCTCAAGGACAGGGAAGAAAACGGGTTCCTTAATGGATTCATTCAAAATATTCCCACAGGGATGTGAACATAAAGAATTCATAGATAATTGCTTTAATGAGGGAAGATTGTTTTAAAACTTGTGTTAACCGTTTCAACAGTCAGAGACTTTTAGATAGTCTACCAAGATATCCATCAAAGCAAACTTGTGCCAAAAATGTACATTTTGCTATTTCAAAGGTATCTCAAAATTTGAAATGTGGCATAGGGATCTGTATTAGTTAGAGTTCTTTAGAGAAACAGAACTGATATGATATGTGTAAGAGAAGATTTATTATAAAACTTGGCTCAAAAAATTATGGAGGCTGAGAAGTTCCATGACCCACTGTCTGCAAGCTAGAGACCCAGGAAAGCTGGCAGTATAATTCAGTATGAGTCCAAAGGCCTGAGAACTAAAAACACTGATGTCTGAGGGCAGGAGAAAATAGATGTCCCAGCTTAAGCAAAGAGCAAATATTCGTTCCTCTGCCTTTTTGTTCTATTCAGGTCCTCAATGCACTGGATGATACCCACCTACATTGGTAAGAGCAATCTTCTTTACTCAGTCTACTGATAAAAATGCTAATCTCTTCTGGAAAAATCCCCACAGATACACCCAGAAATAATGTTTTACCTTAGACCAATCAAATTATTACATAAAATTAATCAGCAACTCTGAATACAATATCTAATTTCATCATTGTAAATCTGAGGACATAATCTTATGAATTATTTCAGTTATCTTACATTTAGTGAGTTCTTGTCAAGTTTTATAGGATCCACCAAGATTAAGTTGACAAAGGAAGGAAAATAACCACACCCACATGCTTTTTGTAGTTGACATATCTATATATTAGTAACAAATAAATTGGTTAGGAGCAGGTGATAAGATCTAAGCTTAGACACCATAAACTGCTGCTGAAACCTTGAATGGGCAATGGATAATTTTTAGCTTTTTGGTTTTAGAACTCAAGAGAGTAGTATTAGGGATGTCAAATTATCTTTACGTATGTCACCAGATCATGGTGCTTTGCCTGACAGAGAATCAACTTGAAATCTTATGCAGAGAGTGAATGAAAGGATTGATGTTGCTTTACCTTCCTCCTTTGTATCCTTCTTTGAGCCATGCTGAATGACATCAGTAGGCTTTATCGGCAGTATTTACTTTAGCTTTGGTTTAAGGCATTAAATGGGTATATTTCTTCTATTAAAGCCCACAACACTTATGTGACTGTAATAAAACAGCAGAGTTTGGCACCATCCATCTTTGGTTATGGATTGCTGAAATGATGTTGGAGAGTGTATTTATAAGTAGTGCATATGAGTGTTGCCAAATATTGACTTTGCCTGCTAACTCCATCATATAAAACTTCTGACGACAACCTAAGTAAAGTTCAGTTGAAGATAAAATATTGCAAAATAAATGCCAAAAATGGAAACCATTTTTCAAAACACTAAATTAGGAAGTTAAGGAATCAGGGCAATTAATCAATATTTCAAAATGATGAATATATTTTACAAAACACCACTTAAAATGAAAAGCTCAAAAAAGGAGGTTTTTCGGTGTGTTTAAAACAATGTTTATTTTAGGCTTCTGTGGCAGATTTCAGATAAGGCTTTTGAAAACACTTCACCTAAAATTTTCACTACAATTATATGCTTCATCAAAATGATCTGAAGAAATACGTGTAAATCATTAACATTTGAGGCTAATAATTATACTTGTCATTTGCTGAGAATCTATGGTTCAGATGCTTTACCTACATTTATTCTATTCTCTTTACAAGCCTATATTATTATTATCCTGGTTTTAGAAAATACACTAATGTTAAAACAACATTCATTCAATTATTCTACCAACTTTTGTGCTAGACAATTCTAGAATTTAATAGCAAGTCAAAGTCCCCCAAGCTCATGGGCTTACATTCCTTCAGGGTAGGTGAGGTGAGAAGAAGGAATTAAACAAATAAGGGAATAACTAAAAAAGAACATATGTTCAGATGAATCAAGAGATAGGATAGGGACTGTGTGGTTGCCTGGCACACAGCAAAGAAGGGAGGAGGTAAGACAAGATATTGTTGTTTACATGCAGAGATCCACATACAGGCAAACTTGTCTTATCTAAAGTAACTGAAGAAAACAAAATAGTGTGGGCAGAGATGAATTTAAAATTTAGTTGGGGAGATATATTAATATAAAATATTTAGATAAGAGTTCAATAGTGGCTTTAAATGCCATCTATATGCTGATGACTCTTATACTTCTAATCTCCAGCCCAGTCTGATGCCTAGACTTATAAAATTCCAAGTACCTATGTGATGTTTTGACTTAGGTGCCAGCTAGCCATCTCAACCTTTGACATGATAGTTTATACATCTGTATCTTACAATTTTAATTAACATGAGTCATTTCTGTTTGATTCTGATTAATTATGAACCCATTGAGAAGACTGAATTTCTGGACTTGAAAAAGGCAAAGACTGATCTTGTAATATGATGGCCATAAAGAAGTTCTACTAGTAATTGTTTGGGAAACTTACAGGAAATGCCGATTTCCTTGCTAATGCAACGAATAACTGAGAACCTATTAGAGCCAGTCCTGCGACTACAATGGGAGAAAAGAAACCAAATCCCTGTCTTTAAGAAGTTTATACTCTAGTGTGGAATATAGTGAAACAAAGACAATGGGAAAAAACCCCACACATATATTTAACATAATGCCAGGTAGTGATAAGTGATATAAAGAAAGGGGGAAAAAAAAGAGCAAGATAAACACAGCATATACTTATGATGGCACAGGGAAAGTTCATAAGGTGTTGCTGTAGTCAGGCAGAACTTCATGAAGAAGGATCCTGATATAAATAAGAAAGGGAGTGGTGGGGGGGAAGCATTAACCCTATGGATCTGATAGATGGGGAGCTAAAATTACATTTTTGAGAAGACAGAAGACCTGAACATCACAAGCTAAGTTTAACATGAACCACTACATATTACTATCTTTCAAGCTTTATGCCATAGCAAGTTATTTTTGCCCACCTCTACTTCTGCTCTGTGGAATTTTGTGTTGCAAACTGAGGTATAGGAAAGTATCAGTACATTTTCTTTAAAATTTCGTTTATCTGCTTAACTGGCCATCAACAAAGTAGTTATGATGATTACTAACTTAGACATTAAACCCATCACTGTCATCTCATTCTTCCCTTTCCGGTAATCATCTATGGATTTTTTAATGGTAATTAGCCAACTTTTATTATTTAGCACTTTGTAATTACAAAATAGCTTGCAGTCATTATTTGGTTATTCCTATCAGCATTATAATTAGGTTATTGGAAGTCTATGCCTTGCATGCTATCTGGAAAATAATTTCTTCCGTACTATTTTGCCATTTTCAACAAATATCTTTAACTGTATCTCACTTCACTTGCTTTATACCTAACATCTCCTTATTTGAGTGTGCAAATCTTGCTGCAAAAATACCAGTTTTTTGATTAATCTCTGATGAGAGAGCAGAACTTTTGAAAATATTAAAATAATGCATTTTGGTGGCATTCAGCATTCAGATGCTAATATAATTACACATGCTAATTTTATGGCACAAAATTGTGAGAAAATAAATAGCAGTTTCCTATTCCTTAAGTTTTGTTTTACTTCTAGTTATACGTTTCAAAATACGTGATTTAATTGAAATCAAGAAACCTGGTTGTAAAGTGAAATCAACTGACGTACTTCAAGTTCAGGAGAAATAATTCTAATTAAAAATTGGACAAAGAAAAAGCTCGGTATAAATGGAATTATTAGAGACTCATTTTATGTTCCCTTGGATGCGTGTTTAAGTTCTTACGATTTGATATCAGCTTATTTGAATCCAACTTTCCCAGATGCCCATTGACTCTCTGGCTGTACCCTTTCTAAGCCTCAGTGTTGGGATCTGCCCAGTGGGATTAAATAGAGTAGTTAAGGCAAAAGATTGACATGAGGATGTTCATGACTGCTCAATAAATGTTCCTTGCGTGCTTGCAGAGGTAAAATTCTCCAGAATAGGGAAGACCTTTTTCCTGATATAGGATTACTTAAGCAGAATCTATCTTAGTAGCATATACTCACGATGAGATTGTTATTTGGAGAAATAAGCGGATAATACTTAGATACTTTGAGATCAGCAGCCTGAGAAAGCCAGTGCTCCACTCTTAAACAAGTCACAGAATTTCCGCTTCATTAACCCTAAAGGCCAACCCACACTTCTGTGTGACTCTTATTAAAGAAAAGGATTTTAAAAACAGAATCCACCAGTTCATTGGATCAGTTAAGTCTTTATCATATGCTCATATCTGTAGACCCTTCAAGCTCTCTTTGTAATCAGCCACTTCTGTCATTTAACAGCCTTGTTTTGTGTTTTGGCAACAGACCCCAAGTGAATGGGCCTATCTGGGGAGGAGAAGAAAGGAAGCCACCCAAAGGCCCTTTTTTGCCTTTGCAAACTGATGGTTTCCAAGCAGTTTTCTGGTGTTTGGAAACACTGCGTAGTAACTGGGGGAAGAGGCAGCTGTGCTTTGGCCCACATGAGGTAATTTGCAGACACATTTTAATTGCCTTTTAGGGAGCATGAAGGAGTTCCAAATAGTCTAATGAGTTCCAGCAAACACCTGTGAAATGCTTTTAGACGGCCATGTAATACTGAAATTAAGAATGTAATGCAGCAATTGGAGGCATGGTGTTTTTTTTTTTTTTTCCCACCACTGAAAAGGATAGTGAGAGATGTTTTACAGACCCCTTGCTAATAGTAGGTTTTCCACTCACCAAATCATGCTTTATCTTTGACTTCTTGGACTAGTATAATGAATTCAATAATATTTGACAGAATCTTCACATCAAATTTTAAATTGAAGAATCTTAATCAGTGAAATTCAAATGAGAGGCATACCAGTTATAAATTTAAAACTATACGCTTATTAGTCAATAAACAATATTAAATGGATAGATCTGAAATTCCCCCAAAAATCATAACAATATGGTGATAGATGGAGATTGTGGAAGACACCTTATAGTTTCTCTCCCTCTATTCCTTCCTTCCTCCTTCCCTTCTTTCTTTCTTTTCCTCCCTGCTGCCTCTCTTCCTCCCTTCCTTCACTTTTTTAATAGTTCATTGTCAATTTAAATGAAGATATTTTTGAGAGATGAACAACATTCTAAACTTCCTGGTATGAACTTGGGGACAAATGAACTGCAACAGAGGAAAGGTTAGTATAATTCGGAGGTTAAGAAAAAAGACAAAATTCAGAAATTATATCCTCATTCTGACTTCAGATCCATAATAATATTTTGTGAGTGTATTTGTGTGTACCATTATGTAAGTGCATTACTCTCCCTTCTCTTGAGAAGTAACAACTATCCTGAAATGTGTGTTTATCATTCCAAAAGATCTCTTTGTACTTTTAAGATATATGATATATAATATTACATGTACATACACACACACACATGCACACACACACACACTCCAACAAAATAAAATAAGACACTGTAAAATGCAATCACATTGTGTTGTACTTCTTCAGGGCTCTTTTCTGCTTAGCACAGTTGCAGGATACATCCATGTTAATAGGTGTAGCTGAAATTGATTTCTTTTCATGGCTGTATAATGTGCCACTGTAAGAATATCCACACTTTATTCTTCTGCTGTAGACACTTAGGCTACTATCGCTTTTTCACTATTTTAAGCAATGCTTCTCTCATGAACGTCTGTAAACGTGTTTCTTTCGTCCACTTAGAATGGAATTGGTAGATGACAAGTTAAGTGCATTTTCAACTTGGCTAGATTTTGCTGTGTTCTCTCCAAAGTGGTCATACTAATTTACTTTCTTCTCAGCAGTGTGTAAGAATTTGTATCGATCTATATCCCTGCCAGTTCCTGAAACTGTTAATTGTTTTCAAGTTTGTGCATTTGACGAACAGGAGATTCCAACTGGGTTTATTTTGTATTTCCTGAGGATTAGTGAGATTCCACATCTTTCATATGCATATGGATACTTCACAAAGAATTTTCTGTGAATTGCCTTTATCCCTTTTGGTATTTCTTTAATTTTTTAAATGGATTTCAGGAGTCTATCTATTGGGAACGCAAAAACTTTCTAGGTTATATGCATTATTAATACCATATTTCAGACTATAGTTTATCTTTTTCATTTGGCTTATGGTAACTTTTGACACACAAGATTTAAAATTTAATTCATTATAGTTTGTCTTTTTATGACTTAGTAACTCTTTTTTGTACTCTGGAGAAATGATAAAGTTACTATTTTTTAGTTTCTTCTACATATAATAAAGTTTTGTTTTTCCTATTTTTAATTTAATCCATGTGGAGTTCGGGCTGAGTATTTTGTGAAGTAGGGATCCATGGCTTTCCCATATGGCTAACCCACGTTGTTAGCACCTATCCTTTTCATCTGCAGTGACCTGTGTTACGTGTTTCCACACATGCATGCGTCTAGAGCTGCACGGCCTAATATGGGAGCCAATAGTTATGGTAGATATTTATATTTAAATTTAATTAAAATTAAGCAAAGTAAAAAATTCAGTTTCTCAGTTGCACTAGCCACGTTTCAAGTACTCACTAGCCATGTGTGACTAGTCTCTAGTTCATTGAACATTGCAGATATGGAACATTTTCATTCTCACAGAAGGATCTAGTGCATGTACTGTTAAAGAATGAGGCTCTCTATTACCATTTATCTACCTCTCTCTTCTCCTGCCCCAGCTGCTGCCCCAATACAACAGTCTCTTAATTAGTACGGTGTTTCTATAATTTTAATATCTCACAGGGCAAGTCATTCTTCTTTATTCTTATTTTTCACAGATCTCCATATAATTTTCAGTATCATCTTTAGGGAATTTGGAATTTCACTGAGTTTATACAGAAATCTGGGGATAATTTGTATCTTTATATTATTATATTTCCAATCCTTGGACAGTATACACCTTTCTGTTAATTTAAGATTTCTTTTTTAAATCTTACAGTTTTCCCTACATAGATCATGTATATTTTAAATAGCTTTAATCATAGGTGACTTAAATGTTTTTGTTACTATTGTAAATTGTATTTTTCTTTTATATTACTTGTTTACTGTTGGTGTAAAATACCATTAATTTTTACATATTGATCTTTTTTCCCGCAACCTCACTGAATTCTTATTAAAATTTTTTTGTTCTATGAAATCTGTCAAGTTTTCAGTGTAGACAATCTTAGTATTTGTAAGAAAGATCAATTTTTTTATCTTCCATTTCAATTTTTATAACCTCTATTTCTTTTTCTTTTTTAATTGCTTTAGCTGAGAATTTTAGTACCATGTGGACTAGATTTTTTAGGGAATGAATGTGCTAAAATTGGATGTAGAGTTTTTTTTCATAGGTGACTTTTTACAAGGTCTGTTTTTTTTAATATCTCCATTTTTCCTGAGTCTTTTATTTAATTATCAATTGCTATTCAATTCTATCAAATTACTTTTTAAAATACATATATTATAATGTTTTTTTATTGTATCAATTAATATGCTAAATAAAATAACAATAATAAGTAGTCTGATGTTAAAATGTTTCGTCATACATGAAAAATACACACTAATCATGAATTATTATCATTATTACTATTATTACTGTTATATCACTGGATCTGGTTTGCCAACATTTTGTTTCAGATTTTTTTTCTATGCATAAAAATAAAATTGGCCTGTACTCATCCTTTATCAAACCATCTTTCTTTATCTTGCCATTAAGTTTGTGCTAACTTGGATGCATTTGCTTAATACAAGATAGAACTTGGAAACATCTGTTCCTTTGCCATTCTCTGCAAGAATGTGTGTTTCAGTTATGGGCTATTTCTTGTATATATGTTAGAAGTTATTATCTGGGCCTTGTGTGTTTTTTTATGGGTGTATTTTTAATTTACTAATTAAATCTCTTTAACAGTTAAAGGTCTTTTGGTTTTCTATTTCTCCTGTCACCTTTAGTAAGTTAAATTATTATGGAAAAATTTGCTTTTTGTCCATTTCCTGAAATATTATTCTCTTGTTATCTTTTTAATTTCTGCTGTGCTGTCCTTCATCTCAAATTATGTATTTTGCCTTTTTAAAAAAATTTATTTGACTAGCCCTCTCAGAAGTGTGTTTGTTTTATTAGTCTTTACAAAGAACCAACTTTTGGTTTGGCTGACCATTGCTACTCTATCTTTTTATTATCTTTTATTTTTTTTTACTATTTTCTGTATATTGCCTCTCTTTGTTTTTCTTTGGATTTATTCTGTTGTTTGTTTTCTAATTTCTTGAGTTGGATCAATGCTTAGACCGTTGTTTTTCCACCCTTCTTCATTCTTAATATAAGTATTAAGGCTCTGAATTTTCCTGATTGCTACTTAGCTTAATCCCATCATTCTTTACAACATTGTTCATTTATGCCTGTCTCATGATCCTCATTTTGATTTTCTCCTTGGCACTTGATATATTTAGAAAAATGCATTGAAATTTCCAGATATTTTTGGAAACTTAGTTCTTTTCTTTTCTCCTTTGATTTCATCCAATTATAGAACGTTGTCAGTGTGATTCTGATGCTTTTAAATGAGCTATATGTATTATAGCTTAGAAGGCATTTGCTTTTCTAGATACAGTATTCTGTGTACGTTTGAGCAGAATGTTGTATAGTTGTTGAGAACAATGTTCTATTACATGTCCTTTGGATTGAGCTAGGTAAATAGGCTATTGAAATCTTATCTATCTTTACTAGATTTTTTCCTCTATTTTTTTTTGTTTTGTAAATGAATTAATAAAAGAGAAGTGTTAAAACTCCCCAGTATGACTGTGCATTCATCACATTCTATACATTTTTGTTTATATTTTAAGGCTATGTTATTAGGTTTATACAATTTAGAATTATTTTACCTTAGTGAATTGAATCTTTTATTATTAAACAGTAACCTTCTTTATTTCTAATAGTGTTTTTAACCTTGTGACTTCTTGGTCTGGTGTTAAAATAGTTATGAAGTTTCTTGTGGCTAGTATTTGTATAGTAAATCTTTTCTCATTTTTTTCAATATTTCCGTATCCCTGTTTAGCTTATATAAATTGGATACTGCATGGAGTTTTTGTGTGTACTTGTTTATTTTAGTTCATTTTAACAATCTCTGAATTTTAGCTAGGTGATTTAAGTTCCATTTATATTCACTATGATTACTCGTAAAGGTTAATCCACTTTTACTGTTACATTTTATGCTATTTTTCCTCCTTCTTGATTCTCTTATCTTGTCTTTCTTATTCTTTCTTTATATCCTTTTTTTTGTTCATTCAAAATGGTTAAGTGAATGTCAAATACTATCTTAGTTGTTCAGAAAATAGCGGTGGAAGCCCCTGCCTTCACAGAGCTTACAATGTAGAGTGATAATAAACAATAAACATATAAAGAATTATAAGATATTGTTTGTCAAAGGTGTCAAGCACTAAGACGAAAAATAAAGCAGGAAGTTATCAGTAAATAAAATGAGTGTTGGCCTCCCAATTCAAGACCATAAGGGTAAGAGGGCAGTGATTCATTCCAGTGAAAATAGCAAAGCTCTAGGCTAGTGCATGGACATAGACTTGGCAATTTACTGTGCTGTAGTGTGAGGAAATAAAGGTCTTTTTCTCTTATTCTTATCCCCGTTTTCCTTAATCTTCCTCATTTTAATAAAACATATAAAGTCTATCTAAAACATATAAAGTCTATCAGTCCTTCTATTGTCTTGAGCATTTCATATGGGAAGATGATGGCTGGCCCCTCTGCCCATGTTCTTTAAGAATGATTATGAGTGTATCATGGGTATCATATCTATCTTCTAGTCAGCCTCTATAGTTTCAGAAATTACAAATTAAATTTCATAATATATGCCCCAAATCTATATCATAGGAAAACTATGAATGTTAATGAGATTAACCTGATAATTATGATGAATCATTTGAAATGCTGGTATTCAGTCATTTTGACTTCCAAACATGAACACTGCATGTAGGTCAACCTTATTCAAGGCCTCATAATATACTTGTGATATTCAGATCTATTCCTTAATGTGATTGTTCTACATGTTAGTATTGTTAAAAAGCCTTAACTTGATCTTCTGAAAAAATGATAGGTTTTAAATTGTTTTCTGCTTTGTTTGTACAATGTGACCTTTTCCCCATCAAGTATCAAACAGTGTTGCTTATTGGTGGGTTAGAAAAAATAAGTAGGTATGTTAAATATACAGTGAGCACTATCATTTTAACGGATAGAAGTATATATTTGACACTTCATATTTTGCCACTTGATCTTGCCAGATTGATTTATGACAGGCAATAAAGTTGTCAGACGCCTTTTGGTGTTGACAATGTTTTAGTTCTGAAATTATGAGAACACGGAGTTTTGCTGTATAGGGAGAAAAAGTTCTTTGACTGATATGAATGAAATGACAGCTCATCCTGAGAATAAGGCTTGGTGCTGTGAAACTAGAGCGTCACTATTTCCTTAACAATGAAAAATCCCATTAAAAAATCACCTCTATCACACATTTGGCCATAATGTGTAGTCAGGTTGCCTACCAGGGGCAAAGCTGTTTAGGAAATGGAAAATGAGGAAAGGAGTAGTTCAACAGAGGTTCCACATAAGAAAAACTATTTGCCCTTGGAAGTTTTAAAAAATCATGTTTCTCTGGTCGGAATAATCTTAGAACATTATTTTACTTTACCTCAGGTGTGTTGAGCATACTTAGATGCTTAGTCAATTCATTCTCTTCCCCTGAAATTATTTTGTTATCAAGCAAGGTAGACACTTTATCTCTGCCACAATTACAAATAAATAAAAAATAAATAAATAAGGCCCCATCAGATTCTTTTTGCTACTGATCTTTCACCAGAACCAAAATATTCTAATACAAGAAGTGAGGATTTCATTATAGATATCTAGGAAAATCAGGACTTGTTGATAGCCCACAGAATAACTGGACTGATAAATGGACAATTTATTAGAAGCTGTCAGTTTGCATAGGATAGGTAACATAAATGTTGAGGTGTAAAAAATAAAGTTTGGAATATGATGAAAAAGATCCTTTGATTCTTCAGGATGAAGAAGAGGAGGGTCACAGGCCCTGAATCTGAAGACAATTGGATATTTTATGTTATAAAGATTTACAATATGCTAGAGTTCTCCCATATCTTATTCTACTAAAATTATCTACCTCTCTTCCAGGCTGGAGTCACATTAGAAAATTCCTCCAACTCCATTCACAAGAAACTTTTCCCTCTTCATTTTTTCTCCCGTCTTTATTTCTCTTGGAATAATTAAACATTTCTATTAATTAATTTTATTTAAAATCTTTTAGTGATTACCCCAGAAATCACAACATGCATTCTTAAATTATTAACATCTACCTTAAAGTAATACCTTTACAATTCCTTGTACTTTTAGAACCTTACATTATGTTAACTCCATTTATATCCCTACTTCTTTTTGTGCTGCTTTTGTCATATATTTTAATGATGCATATGTTTTCAGCACAAGTACTTATTACTGTCTTAAGCAGTCAATATTCATTTAGATTTAACACATATATACCCTTTGCAGTGTTCTTTATTTCTTCCGGAATTACTGTTTCCACCTGGGATCATGTTCCTTCTGCGAGTATAAAATAACTTTAGTATTTTTTGAATATGGTTCTGTTGGTGACAAATTCTCATTTTCGTTTGTCTGAAAATTTTTGTGTTTTACCATAATTGTTGAAGAATATGTTTATTAATTAGAATACTAACATGCAGATATTTTCCTTTGGCATTTGTAAGTAGTTATTCTACCGTTACCTAGCTTTCACAGTTTTTTTCTGAAAAGTCACCCGTGAGGCTTATTTCTTCTTTGAAAGCAATGGATTGTTTTCCCCCTATGGCTGCTTTAAATATATTTTCTTTGTGTTAGATTTCAGATGTTTTTTTATTCTGCTTGGAGTTTATTGAGATTCTTCCAACTATGGCTTTGTGTATGTCAATGTTGGAATAATTTTAGCCAGTATCTGTGTTAGTTTAGGTCTTCCCAGAAGCAAACACCAAGACAGGACAATGTCTAAGAAACTTAGTAGAGGAAATGTCTGTGAGAGAAAACAGTGAGGGTCCAGAAGAGGGTAAAAGAGCTATTGGAGCACAATTCATGTCTGATCCTGAGTAAATGAGAAAGAAGAGGAAATCTGAGTGAAAGTATCTTAGGTTGCAGTGATGTCCTAAGGAAAGTTTGCCAAGGTCATTTGAGCTAAAGTCACCCAGAAGAGACTTGTATCCTCCAGAAATATGCCTGGCTTAGTATCCATGCAGGACATAGTCATTGGCGGGGAGCAACCAGTTGGAACTGTGGCCTTGACACCAACAAGGTGATATTTTCAGAGCAGTTGTAGCCCAATTATGTTCCCTACAGTCAGAGATCTGAGAGGCATTTTCTCATGTCTACCATTGTATCTCTTAACTATTACTTATGCTTCATTCTCTTTGTGGGGGCTAGTCTCTAAGATGGATTCCAATGATACTTTCCTTTGGTATTCATGATCTTCTGTAATTCCCTCCCTTTGAATGTGGGTTGGACATAGTGATTTGCTTCTAATGAATAGAATATGGTGAAGATAACAGCAGATTAGATTATAAATAGCCTATGACTTTAGTTTTTGGGTCTTTCTCTCTTTCTCACTTCCTCTTTAAGGAAGCCAGCTGAAATGGTTTGAGGTATCAGTTGCCCTATGGAGAGACTCATGTGGCAAGGAACTGAGCAATGTCTAGCCAATAACTGTAAAAGAACTAAATCTTTTAGTGTAACAGCCCAGGAGAAATGAAATCCTGCCAACAGGTATGCTTAGAAGCAGATCCTCTCTCAGCCAAACTTTCAGATGATACTGAAGCCCCAGTTGTTAGTGTGACTGAATTCTAACTAGGGACGTTGAAATAAAGGCATCCAACTAATCCTTAGCCTGATTCTTGACCCATAGAAATTTTGAGATAATAATTACTTGTATTATGCCACTAAGTATTATAGTAATTGGTTACACAGCAATAGAGAACTAATATATGCTCTTCCTTCTCTTTTTGGAATTTCACTTATACATAGGATAGGCCTTTCAAGCAAGTCTTATGTGTTTCTTACTCTTTTTTTTTAAAATCTTCTTCACTTTTACTCGTGTACTTCAATATAAATATTTTCTATGAATCTATCTTTCAGTTTACTAATCCTCTCTTTTGCTATATCCATTCTAATGCTAGGTAATTCATATTTGAGTTCTACAAATTCTATTTGACTACTTTATATTGATTCTACTCACCAATTAAAAATCTCTGGTTTTTCCATCTATTTTTGATACATATTAATCTTAGAAACTTAAAACTCTATGTCTGATAACTCCAGTATCTGGATAACTTGTGGTTTCATTTCTATTGTTTGTTCCCACCCTCACTTGATCACTTAATTCTAAACATCATATGCTGGGTAATTTTTTATTGAATGATAATCTCTCACGAGTAAAATTCTTTTTCAGATTGTCATTACACCTACATTTAAATATGAAATGAACCCCTTTAATATTGACAATATACTCTATTTTGTAAAAACTTATCATCTTGTTTTGGATAACCAAAATCGTAGTGTGTCTAGATTGGTATAAATGTGTCAATCACTACCTAGGTAAATGGAACCAATGCCATAATCCTTAGGCATATGAGATGGAACATCTGTGGTTTATGTAAACTGTGATGGGTAACGTTTAGTTATTATTAGTAGTGGTAATAAGAAAATGTGTAGCACTTTAAATGATCTACATTATTTTATCAAATTTCTCAGAGTAGTAGAAAGAATGCCATGGATCAAAAGATCTGCATCTTTATCATACCTCTAACACTATTTGGTTTGTGTCCTTGAACATAGTGTATAACCTAGGTTTCTTTTTCTAATCTATAACATTGAATATTTTCTAGCATACTTTTCATAAATGTTATTGTGAGAAACTGAGTTTGCAAGATAAAATGAGGCAAAAACAATGCATCAACAGATTTGAGTCAGGCTAAGAAGATACTAAAACAGTGTACTTGTAAGTATGAATTTTTGAGTTATGCTGTCAACTTTGAGTGCTAATTCAGCCATTTAATACATTGTGGTCTTGGCAAGTTATTAGATTAATGTATTCTTTAGTTTCCAAATCTGTATGATGGGGATAATAATAATAAGATCTATCTACTAGGGTTATTTTGAATAAATGGGATAATTCATGTAATTAGAAAATGCTGAAACTTCAAATAACAATAATTTTATATAATAATATTCTATTATTATCAAGATTATTGCTATTATTATTATTATGTGCTTAAGTATTTCTTAGGCCTGAACAACTCTTGAATATGCTTAATTATAAAAGAAAAGGAAATTTTCTAAGTGGAACATCATGAAATGAGAGTATCTATACACTTCTGCATTGATTTCATTATTCTAGAGAAAGAAAAAGGACCCTGACCAGGCTATGACAAACAGGCAGTATAAGAGCTGTGCTACATATCCTCATTATAACATAACCAGGCTCATATCTACATCATAATCTTTCTGTCCCAAGACATTTGCACTGCAATAGTTAACAAAAACTATAGGCTCAATTCCAAGCTAAGTGTGGTCTTTCTAAACTATGTTGAATAAATGGTGACTTGTCCACTCATATTCTCTTTCCATTTGCAGAGTGGGATGCCCACAAACAGCGGAGTACCCATCATTGATTACCTATTTACACAATCACTCCATCAGTAAATCAGTGCAACATCTGTGACCCTATATGTCACCACCACAGCCCCCTCTGTCTATTCCCTTGGAGCTTCACTGAGGCGGTTCTCCTGACATAATATATTCATTATCCATTAGATCTGGCATACGCTCTGCAGTGCTCAATTACGATACAATCGAGCGAAGGGTCTGGTGTCGGCCAATGTAATGACTTTCTGATTATCTGTCTTTAAATGATGAATGAAATGAAAATGTACTGCTCAAACCAAATATAAGATTGTTAGGATGCCAGATGAAAATTGTACATAGCCTCCTTCATGGGAGAATGGCAGAGGCCTGCTTTTATTCAGCAATAGCTCCTTAAAGATAGTTTCCAAGTCATTCCCACTTTTCAGTTATAAGATTATTATGAATCCACTGAATCTAAGTCCTAAATTGACATTTTGGGGTCATTGCATTACCCTTCGACTAAGGATTTAACTCACAAGAACTTTCAAATTCTTCTGCATTTGCCTGATCTTTCAGCTTTACTTACGTGGACTGACCTCCCAGTAATATTCTTATTGCTTCTAGTTTGTCACCTGGATCAGATTATTTTTTGAGCTGTTTTTGTCTCATGGAGAGCTGTAAAATAATTAAGCAGATTGATACATAGACAGGCATTTAAAAAAACATGCCAGAATTATAAATAAGTGGGAGACTCAAAAACATTTTGTTGTTCAAATAATTACGAAGCAGGTGTTTGATAGTACAGTCATTTCTGTTTCTGTTTACATCTTTAGTTATTATTCTGTTAATTATAATTGAAAATCCAATAAAGCTTCACATTGGAGCACTCACAAATCAGACTTAAATTACAGCTTCTCAGTTTATTCCCTTAAATAGAACACATTGGACTTCTGGTTATAAAATAATTTTTAAAATCCTATCCCCTTCCCAACTCTTTAAATCCTATGTAATAATTGAAACTTTGGAAAGATACAGACAAGAAAGAAACACAAATGTGTTAATTTTCCGTGTCAGAATTAGGCTTACAGAATGTTGTTTGGATATCTGGAAAGTTTCCATGATGGCCCCACCATTGTACAGCTCTATAAGCTGAGGGGTAAATCCTGCCACACTCTGTGCTTCAGTTGTATGAAGAAATTATGGAAAATATGAGGTTTTCTGAATTAGAATTTCTAAAATAAATTTCTAATTAATTTTCTTACTTTAGTTTCCCTATTTGCAAAGCCGATCTAAAACTGAGCTTCGAGATCAAATAGAGTTTGTTTGAATCACATTTGATTGGAACAAAGAAGTAGTCTTTGTGCTTGTGGGAGATTCATAACTCCAGGCACAAGGGATTGATAGCCAAACGACCATTGTGAATAATTGGAGAGGTGACGTCCTCCCTATTTGTTTTTATTTGCAGCAGAATTAAATCTAGTCTAGGGTGAAGAAGCTACCAGATGTTCCCGTTCCTAGGATTGTAACTGCCTTCTGATCTTTGACTGTAAAGAATATCTTCACTAGGTATTGGTTAAATATCTTGAGACCTTTTAGGTAAAGTAAAAAACATGAAAAAATCGTCTCTGAGGGCACTGTTTAAATGAACTCACTAATTAATTAAGTACATCTCAGCATTCTTGATTTGGAAACAGTAACGAGAATCTTATGAGCTTGTTTGTTTCTAAAACTAGATAGGGTAGATAAATATTTCTTTTTTCCTTTTGTTTCCAGCCAGAATGAAAAATATTCAAGTGGAGACATATTAGAATCCCTAGAAAATTGTGAATTAATTTTAAGGTCCTTGACTGCTTTACTTTTATTGAATATTTGCTTATTTATTTAAAAATAATAATCCTAATTTTGGCACAGATGTTAGCTCAGGGCAAATCTTCCTCAGCAAAAAGACAATAACCGTCATCACCATCATCATCATCATCGTCATCCTAATTTGAAGGATGTGCTGGCTTTTATTTATATAAATGATGCAGTAGCAAGAGGATCAAAATTTCCTTTTACTTTGTAAAGATAGAATTTTCTTGGAATATGTTTTTAAAAGAGTGCAAGTTAATGTAGCATCCTCTTCACTGCCTCTCAATCTATTGTTGGCTAGGAAATAAATATAAAACATACCACAATCAGAATCATGAATATGTTTTCTTTTAATCACAAGATTCAACTATATTAGAAGGAGGTAATTTAATTATATCAATAAAATATCCAAGTCATGTGAACTCCAGCTTTCTGTCTCTAGGCTAGAATAAACATAAATTACTCCAGAAAGATATCTGCCTACCATCAAAAAATGTCAATTTAGCCTTCATGTAAAACGCCTGGATCAGAGAAAGATAATTTTTTTTATTATAGAAATAGCAGTAGCCAGAGTATCAGCATCTTATGCCAGTTATTAGAGCTCCAAGTTCCACAGGGTAATGCCAAGTGACACCTGCACACACAGTGGGTTGTGTTACAGGAGAGGAACCCTGGTCTTAGGGAAACTGAATCTTTTATAATGGAAAGTAAGCATGCCTGTTCTTTATTCCAAAGGGAGACATATTTCTCTTTTCCAAAGTTCTAAGAAATCCTTCCCTTTATCCCAGAAAAAAACATTGTTTCTGTATTCCAAGTCTGTTTGCTATACAAATATCCAGGAAAAGATACTACAAAACAATAGCATGCTCCAGGACATGCTAAGATATGACATGAAGTATTGCCTTTGTATACCTATGTTTTATATTTTCTAGAAAGTAATACTATTAAGTCCTTTCATTAGTTTAAGGATTCATGGTTTAAACAACACATTCACAACATTTTGTATTTCTTTGACAGCACACTTCTGAGTTAAGTTTTAATAGTCTCATTTTACAGGTAAACACACTGAGTCTGATACATTAGTAAATTGTCCAAGGTCCCATGGCGTTAATTAGTGAAGAGAGAACTCAATCCAGGTCTTCTGCCTCCAAATGTGTTATATTTTCCACAAGACCAGAGTATCCCCTTCATCCACCATACTTATTGGCAACTGCATGTAAAAAGAATCAGTTAATTATGTGATATGATTTAAGAAATGTTTTGAGAGGCCCATCATCAAATAAACAAAAAAATCCCCTCTTTGTCCTGTTGCAAACCTTCAAACCTTGAAGACCCTTGGGATTCTCTGGAGTTCATCCAGCAATACTCTGGGTTTAAAAAAGGCATGAGGAAAGAAAGGCTGAGAATCAGGTTCCTAGCTAGTCTACCCAGGAGCTGATAGCAGGAATGTTTTGTTCTCCTGAGACAACTGGGAACCCAGGGATTTGGAGAAAAACAAATGGGGGAAAGGAATAAGAGTGTTCACGTACTTTGTCCAGTTTGTAACCTTTAACAGTCTTGACTTGTATCTCAGTCTTGATGTGAATGGTTTCCTCCAGAGTCTCACTTTCATATAATCAGGAAAATTTTTTCTACTATCTTTTATATAATCATTTTGTGCGATGTAAAATTTCTCACTTGTCCTCAAAAGTTAGAGAAAACTTTGCTTTCTGTTATACTACGACTACTATATATACTTAAAGAAGTATTTTCCAAACTTCAAAATGGTAGTGAGCATTAAAGGGGATCCTCAATCTAGTAAAGCATTAAAGGGGATCCTCAATCTAGTAAACTGGGGAAAAGTGAGACTAAACAAAGCTATTCATGTCTTTACATGAGGACTTCTCAGTGGGTTTAATATGCTGATGTGAATTGCGAATCTCCTAGGGAAGGGTATAGTATATTTAGAAGGATATAGCATAGAATTTTCCAAATTTATTCCATGTTGGAATTCTGTTTTCATGGAGTTCACTTGAGAAATGCTGCATTAAAGAATATCGATAGGGACCAAACCACAAAATATTAGTCAAACCATTTTTCAGCACCTTAAAATACCAAACTACCAAGTGTGTGCCAGCATAATGGAAAATAAGACGTTGCCTCTGCTTTCAAGTTGCTTATTTCAGCATAGACAAATATATAGTCTGGAGATATATATATATATGTATATATATATATGATTATAATATATAGTTGAGAGGGAGAGATATATAATTATACATAATATTTTTTCATTTTAATCATAAGAATCCAACATATTAAAAAGAGGTAATTTAATAATATCAATAAAATATCCAAGGTCACATATATAACATCTGATACTTAATTTTTCTATATGTAGACACTCAGGATTTTTTGAGTGTTCCTTTTCAAGAAATCTAATGGAGTTTGGGAAGTACCTATAAATGTTTATAGTTCTCAGAAACTATAAATGTAGGGCTATCTTATAATGTATCATGCCAACTTTAAAGTAGACTTTGGAGACCTTGGCACTCTATCATTAGTAATAATTGTGTGTGTGCATTACCTGATCTCATTATAATGTGAAATACTCATTTAAATATTTTTAAGGAAGTTTCACTTTCAGTCATGATGGAGTAACAATTATTGGACTAGCTGTCATGCCATAAGCAACTAAAAAATGGACAAAGTATATAAATCAAGTGTTTTCAAATTTAAACAACAAGAATACAAGACTATAATCCCTCAGAGCAGGGAAACGTATGAGATAAGCCCCCACAGTGGCCCCAGATTTCTGCTTGGAGTCAGTTTCCACACTGCAACATAGGCAGGTAAATTCCATGGCAATGCTCACTGAGCTGAGGTGATAGAGATGAGTTCAGGACTGCTGGAGTAACTAGGAATTACAGAACAGCACAAGAGAAGAGAAAGCTGTGTAGAGAATCAGCCCAAAATATCTGCATTTGTACCCTTTGATATCTTTGGCCAAATATTAAACTGTGCATGCTCAGGCAAGATACCAAGAGATCTGTCAGACAAGAGAGACTGAGGAACTCTGAGCTGAATGAATATTCCAGGGACTGCACAGTGCTTGGAGACTTTGGAGTTCTAAGCAGCCAAAATGGAGAGATTTTGCAATCACCCTGGTCATTTAAATTAGGTAATTCACCCTGGTCACCCAAGATCCTCAAATGGACAAGCCTTAGTCGTAGTGCAACTCTAGATCCAGAATAAGGATTATTCTAAACCCTCCCTCACAAAACATAAAACAAAGCCTCAAGAGAATCATGTGGAGTCATTAATAAATTAACTGGCTACCTGAATAAAAGTTAAAACTAAAGAAATGCCACTCAATCCAAACTCTCAACAGTATAGCATTTAACTCTCTTGCAGTTAGTAAAAAACTACTAGACACACAAAAAGGCAGGACAACATGACCCATAAAAGAGAGGAGGGGAACAGGAGAGAGAGTTGAGGATGGTAAAATAGGCAGTTGAAATAGAATAGGCAGTGGTCATAGTGATGCTGGAATTACCAGACAAGAACATTCAATATCTTTGTAAATGGGTTCAGGAATTTAAAGGAAGAAAATGATGGATATAATGGAGCATAACAAGTGAACAGATGAGGAATCTCAGTGTTTAAAAATGAGCCAAATGAACGGGGCTGGCCCCGTGGCCGAGTGGTTAAGTTCGCACACTCCGCTGCAGGCGGCCCAGTGTTTCGTTGGCTCGAATCCTGGGCATGGATATGGCACTGCTCTTCAAGCCACGCTGAGGCAGCGTCCCACATGCCACAACTAGAAAGACCCACAACGAAGAATATACAACTATGAACCGGGGGGCTTTGGAGAGAAAAAGGAAAAAAAATAAAATCTTTAAAAAAAAATGAGCCAAATGAAGAATACAAGAATAAAAATAAAATATCTGAAATGAAAAGTGAACTGAGTAGGTTTTTCAGGAATTTGGACACTATAGAGGAAGACATTATAAACTCAAAAACAGGGCAATAGAAACTATTCAGTCTGAAGCACAGAAAGAGAAAAGGCTAAAAAAACCCAGCAACATGAACAGCACCTGAGTAAACCTACGATAGACTGTCAAGCAATAAAACATATGTGTAATTGAAGTTCTAGAATGAAAGGAGAGAAAACTCATGTACACACACATGCGGAAAAAAAAAAAACAGAAAAAAAGAAATCATGGCTGAAATCTTTCCTAAATTTGATGAAAAATACCAAGACAAGGTGCCAGAAGCTCAACAAATCCCAAGCAAGATAAATGGAAAGAAAACCACTCATGTAAACAATAGCCAAATTGTTGAAAACCAATGATAAAGAAAAAAATATTAAAAGTGTCCAGATTGAGATGGGGTGACTTCAGTACATACAGGGGAAATACCAGCTAGAAAACAATGGGATGACCTTTTAAAAGTGCTGTCGATGTTGAATTCTATGTCCAATCAAAATATTCCTCAAAAATGAAGGCAAGATTAAGACATTTTCAAATAAGTAAAAAATTAGATTTTTTAACACCATGAGATCTGTTCTATAGGAAATATTAAAACAAGTCCTCTAGGCTGAAGGAAAAAGATTTACCCCCTAGGAATGAGAGACTGTGAAATTGTAAATGTGTGGGTAAAGAGAAGCTTTTCACACCTCATTTTTAAATGTATTAAACTGATAATTGGTTGTTTTTAAAGCAAAAATAATAGCAACGTATCTTGTGGTTTGTAATTATATGTAAATAAAATGTATTACAGTAATATTACAAAAGATGGGAGGGTACAAATAGAATTACACAATTGTAAGGTTCTTATATTTACATGTAGTATGGTATAAAAATAGTAAATACTAATATACGGTAAACTGTGATAAGTTAAGGATGCGCATTGTAATCCTTGGAGTAACCACGAAAAAGTAAAACACAGGAGTATAGATAAAAAGCCAGTAAAGGACGTAAAAATAGATTGGTAAATTTCTCTAACGAGACTCCCTGTTTCCTCTCTTGGGGAATAACGAATAACAGGAACAGCAAGGTAGACATCTTAAACTGTAATCTCGGTCTATATGTAAAGAACCAGGGCATGGTTTGAGTTTATGAGAGTTTTGTTTATTTTTTACTAACGTTATTCTTGTTTGCTTTTCTGTGGAACACATTTCACAGAACTAATCTAAACATAATCCTGGAACCTACTTGTAGTAATGAATGAATGAATCAGTCAGATCGGGGATAAAGGGAGAGTTTGAGGACAAATGGACAAAATTTACAGAAAGGTGTCTGCTTTAAATCTTAATTACATATTCCAATTTTCAATGACTCATTGTGCTGAACGGAACTTTAATTTTTATCTTTTAATTTTGTTAAACAAATAACACTACCACATTTTCTTTCTTTTGAGGATTAATGTGATCAGATGTGTCAAACATTTGTTATTCAGTTGAAGGACTGGAATTACTAATTGGAGGCCATTGCATCACACACACACAATCACAAGTCACCCATGTGTATTGCTTATGTGGTTGTGATTTCCCAGATGTAGAAATTGGCTATTTCCATTTTATCTACTGAATCTCGTTTTCATTATAAGCTTTCTTTTTCTCCACCATTCTTTTCTTTTTTTCCCCCCACAGGCTCTATTTTTTTAAAATTATTATTGTATTCATTAGACATAAAATCACTCTCAATTTGCTGTGTATCTCTAAACTTTTACTTTCAATCTCTTTACTTCTCTTACTGTAGATCAGTAGCAAACAGCTTTGAACTGTTCATGTTGGCAATGGTTCATGGACTATACTTGGAGTAGAAATGGTGTAAGCTTCAACAAATGACAATGAGAATATAATCAGCAATATGATATTAACCTCTATCTGCCACAGACACTGACTCAATGCACTAGCATCGTTATGTTTTTTTCTGAAGTTCAGTACTGGCACAGACAGCCATTTTGGAAGCCCACGATGAGTAGAAATTACTTCATATATCAGTAGCAACATATCCTTTAGTTTGAAATTACTGAAAAAAAAAAAGATGGCTTAAATATTTGAAAGCAAATAGCATCACCCTTTAAAGTCTTGTAGGTCTGGTTGAGAAGTATACCTCTTTCCCTGGAGGATTAAGCTTTTTAAGACCACATGTTTTCACAAAAGCACACCATTCTTTTCTCTATAAATAAAGTTCATTTACCTTAATAGCAGCAATATATAATGTCAGGTAATAGACCTGAAATAATAGGATCAGGAACAATGAAAAGACCGTTCCTGAGTGAAGAAAGTGACCAAAAAGACCAGTAGGGGAAATTTGTATTTGCACGTGATTAAGCCAACGTCGCATTGTAATGATGGTTTGTTAATCTTCACAGTCCAAAGAAACAGAGTCCAAAAAAGATTTCAGAGGTGTTGGACTGGACAAGAGAGTCTCTATGAGACATTGTCCACTTATGGAAAGAAGAGCTTTGTGCAGAGTTACACAGTCAGGGCCATCCAGGCAAGACTAAGGAACAAACAGTTAAAACCTTAGGATTTTCCTAATTGCATAATCACCTGATGAGTGTAGGTTGAATTACATAATTGCACAGTGAGACTTGACATTTCAAGACAGAGCATGCCATTCAAAAAGGGAAGTAGGGAGGGGGTTGGAGATGGAGTTAACAGGGAAATATCACTGCCTGGCCAAACACTGTAAACCCGGGAAAGCTGCTAAATACCACCAGAGTTTTCATCACAGCTTCTGACTTCCTATTTTGCCAAGCGAACAGATCACCATGGCAGGATATTTCTCCATTCAGTGAACTTCAGAAAAGTTAACTTTGGGTCTTGGGGAGTTCTGGGCTGTTATAGAAAGGAAAAATATCTCTATCTATCCATCTATCTATCTATCCATCTATCTATCTATCTATCTATCATCTCTGTAGGTCGTCTTGCCACTATTAAACCTTCTAATTGTGTTGAATATAACTGAAAAGGTACTTAACACTTTACACATTTTGGAAAATAAGCTTATTTGTGTTCTCCTTCCTTTTCATTTACTTTCTCTCTCTTCTTGTTTTCCTGTCTTCCTAATGGCTCTCGCTTCTGACCCTGTCACACTTCTGTAAGTCGAAAGGAGCCACAGTATGTGAATGTTTGAGATTTTAGGGTCATATTTGTTCTTGTTCAGAGTCTATGATTTTTTTTAAATAGTTTTTTCACCTTTTTACTCCATGGGCATTTTTTTACCACATTATATGAAAGGTGTTTTAATTATTTGACTTTCTCCCAAGAAGATATTATGATTCTTACAGATATAGTTAAATTATTAGTCCCCAAGAGAGAATTCAATAAAAAAAATACTACTTTTCCTTTTTAATTAATACTGAAATACAATTCTTCTCAATTTGTTTTCACTCCCAGTAGAAGAAACTTGAACAAGAATTTGCATCTGTTATTGCTGAAAAATACCTATGCAATATATTTTTCTACTCTATTTCTGTGTTTTGTGAGATTCAGGTTTTTAGATGTTTTGTAACTAGATTTTTATATCCAATAAATGATTAGTTGAGTAAAGCCCATATTTGATTGAGAACTCATGGTTATTGCCCTTTAAAGAAGGAATTGTTGGAGTCAACTTTAAGTCACTAATCTGGGAATCTCACCTGTTTCCAGCTAAATTTTTTGAGCCACACACCCTCAAACATAGACACACGGACCCCTAAAGCTTCACAGGTATATCAATTAAGATGCTTTTGCTTGCAAAGTAAAATCTCAAGTCAAACTGGCTTAAACAATAAAGGTGTATACAGCCCGAATATGTGGAAGGAGAGAGGCAGTGCTGGCTCTAGGCATAGCCCCTCAGGCATTCAACTGTCTTTCTCTGTGATTTTCTTGACTTTTTTTTCCTCCTCCCTTTGATGTCATCCTGCTTAGGTCCTTAGCTGGGTGACTGCCTCAGTGCTATTAATCATATTCAGACACGAGAATGTCCAAAAGAAAAAAAAAAATGACCATTTCCTCTTGTTTATGTGTGTTAGTAGAAGGAAGCCTTTTCTAGGACCCCATTTCCACTCCCAGATTACTCCACTTTATGTCTCATTGGCCAAAGTTAGTTCACATGCCCATTCCTAAACATTTCACTGCCGAAAGGGATGGGATTAAAACATTTGGCCTAGATGGGTCAGGATTTACCACTGGGCCAAGAATAGGATCACTGTCCCCTGAATCACATGGAGGAAGGATGAATATTTTAACAAATTCAAGGTTCACCCAAGAGTTGGACAGAGGAAGGGGATAAATGTTAGTTAGATAACTAACAGTGTTCTACAAATAAGATAAGTCAATTTTTGAGGGAAATATTTGAATATATAAGCTCTCTATCTAACCCCATTACGAATAAAGCAGAACTGACAATAGAAAGAGATAAAGAGGTGAGAGTCATGGTGACATTATTTGAATTCTGAATACAACAAGAACTGAAGCCAGCTTTAAATCTGACTTCTAGATATTTGAAACAATAAGTTATCTCTTGTACTTGACCCTGTTTAAATTGGGTTTCTGCCATCTGTAACCCCCTCCAACCTAAATTATTTCTAATATACACAAAGTTTAAAAATAAAAAGGAATTATGTCCTTCTTCAGACTGGGTCCTTTTACCATGATTTTAGAACCTGTCATAATGGTAATTGTATCATGACGAAGTTGGAGTTTCTGCTATAACATTGAGAGCCTTGTAATTTTCTAGAACTAGAGTAGACACAAGGCCACTGCACTATTGTGTGAGAGAACAACAGGGAAAATTTACAAGAAGCTTAGAAATGAGAGTTGACTTTTCAAACTCAAATGGGGAAAAACGATGATGATGGACCCAAGATAGAAATCCAAAAAAGAGGAGACCTGACAGGAACTAGAGTTTAAATTTTATTGCCGCATGAACAAAGGACAAAATTGAGAACTAACTGAAAGAAGACAAAGCCTTGAAAGATTCTAAGCCGGGATTCTACTGCTCACTTGTTCTGGAGTTTGAACAGTGACAGTTTTGAATGTAGACATGATAGAAACATTTAAAGCATCCTAGACTAATGGGACAATGGAGAGTCATCAACGTGATCCAAGTTTGGTTTAAGAAAAATCATTCAGCAAAATTGTTTGACTAATTACAGTAGGAAGAGACTACAGGTAGGGAAGCACATTAGGACACTTGTATAATTCCAGCTAAGAGTGATAAAGGCTGACCTACATACTCACCAAAAGAAAGAGAAAATATTATAAGGGCAAAATTTATTGTAATGGGAAAAACATTAAAATTATTGCTAGATGATTTGGTTTTTACTTCTGGTTCTGGAGATAGCTATAGGATCATGATCAAAGGTATAAGGACAAGAAATATTTTGTAAATAGCCATTAAGCTCCAAATTTATGAATTCTTACGTTGTGTTTTTCCCTGCTTATTATAGTCTTCCAATTAGAGAGCAATGGTTATATTTCCTGCACAGAAAATACAGCAAGTAACTCAAATATTATGGCCCTACCCACTTCCATCCTCAGCAGAGCAGCACAGCAATTAGAGCCATTTAATGTTAGTGGCAAGTACAACTATTCAAAAACTTTCAGTGTACTAAGAATATATGCTGCTAAAATAAAAGTACTTAAAAGAAAAATATGTTGTTAAATGAGTTCATTGGTACTACCATATTAATTTGCATCTGTCAAATTGACAATCAGATGTATTCCACAGAAGCCAAATGTAATGCGACTCCATGGAGACTGTTATTTTTTAAAATATTTATTGTTTTCTTTTTTTCGTTCACATGTGAAGTGAATAAGCTGGCAAAAAGCAGCCCTGCCAAAATTAATTGAATAAAAATATGAGAAATGTGCCTTTTCTTGGCTTCTCATAAACTAAAAGCTACCATCTGATCTCTAGAAACTTAGATATAATGAAATATGTGATAGGAAGTAGGGAGGGTTCTCCAACATAAACTGGAAAGACTTAAAAGACAGTGAAAAAATAGGGCATAATTAAAAGTTATGAAGAAACAAACAAAAATATAAGCTGAGGGTCAAAGCACTCCATCGATGCACTGCACATTAGATGGAGGACACTCACATAAAGGAATTAGGTCTATTTAAATTAAATTATGAATATACCATTAGGGGCTGGCCCGGTGGTGCAGCCATTAAGTTCGCACATTCCACTTCTTGGCAGCCTGGGGTTTCGCAGGTTCGGATCCTGGGTGCAGACATGGCACTGCTTGGCACACCATGCTGTGGTAGGCATCCCACGTATAAAGTAGAGGAAGATGGGCACGGATGTTAGCTCAGGGCCAGGATACCTCAGCAAAAAGAGGAGGACTGGCAGTAGTTAGCTCAGGGCTAATCTTCCTCAAAAAAAAAAATATATATATATATACCATTATTGTCCCCTTCAAAATAGTCATGTTTATGCTAATGAAGTTACTGTTGCTCACATATATCAGAATTTCTTTTAAAAATGTTTTCAATGCCTTTATCACCACCTTTTACATGTCCGCAGGAATGGTAAATGAACTAAACATCTCATTCAAAGAGCAGGGTTATCAGAATGATAAAGAATCAAACCCCAACTATATGCTGTCTATAATACATACATTTTAAGTGCAAAGATATAGGTAGATTGAAAGTAAAATAGTAGAAAAATTATGCTGTGAAAACCATAAGCATAAGAAAACTGGCACAGATAAATTTAATATCCAACAAAGTAAATTTCAAAACAAAGAATATTACAGGATATAAAGGAGGATATTAAATAATGATAAAAGAAACATATCATCTGAAAGACATAGCAATCCTCAATATATATATGCATCTAATAAGTGAGCATTAAAATTCAAGAAGCAAAACTGACAGAGACAATAGGAGAAATACAAAAATTTGTACTCAGAGATTATAACATCCATTTCTCAGAAAGTGATAAAAAGAGCAGACAAAAAAAAGAAGAAAATCAGTGAGATACAGATTTAAACAACACTATCAGTCAACTAAACCTAACTGATATTTATAAACCCCAAAACTCATATTAACTCATATTAAGTCCCAAAACTACAGAATGTATCTTATTTTCAAAATAAGAGTTCATATAGAGACTTCACCAAGATTAATTACATAAAATAAGTATCAATAAATTTCAAAAGTAAATAAAATTTTACTAAGTACATTTTTTGACCAAACAATTAAATCAGCAATCAATAATAACAAGATATCAACAAAAACCACTCAAATATTCGAAAATCAGCCAGGTTATTTTTGAATGAACTAGGAGTCAAATAAAAAATAGCAAATTAGAAAACATTTTAACTGAAAGATAATGAAAACACAATATGTCAAAATTTGTGGGGCAAAGCTAAAGCAGTGCTTAGAGGGAAACATATAGTTTTAAATGTCTATACAGGCCTATCTCATTTTATTGCACTTTGCTTTATTGTGCTTCACAAATATTGCATTTTTTACAAATTCAAGGTTTGTGGCAACCCTGATGGAGCAAGTCTATCGGTGCCATTTTTCCAACAGCATTTGCTTACTTCGTGTCTCTGAGTCACGTTTTGATAATTCTCCCAATATTTCAAACTTTCTCATTATTATTATATTTGTTATGGTGATCTGTGATGAGTGATCTTTGATGTTACTGTTGTAATTGCTTTGGAGCACCACGGACTGCACCGATATAAGACAGCAAACTTAATCGATAAGTGTGTGTGTGTTCTGACTACTCCACCGACCAGCCCTTCCCCCATCTCTCTCCCTCTTCTCAGGCCACCCTATTCCCTGAGACACAAAAATAGTGAAATTAGGCCAATTAATAACCCTGGAATGGCCTTTAAGTGTTCAAGTGAAAGGAAGAGTTGAATGTCTCTCACTTTGAATCAAAAGCTAGAAATGACTCAGCATAGTAAGGAAGGCATGTCAAAAGCTGAGATAGGCTGAAAGCTAGGCCTCTTGCACAAAACAACCAAGTTGTGAATGCAAAGGAAAAGTTTTTGAATAAAATTAAAAGTGCTACTCCAGTGAACACACAAAGGATAAGAAAGAGAAACAGCCTTATTGCTCATATGGAGAAAGTTTCAATGGTCTGAATAAAAGATCAAACCAGCCACAACATTCCCTTAGCCAAAGTCTAATCCAGAGAATGGCCCTAACTCTCTACAATTCTATGAAGGCTCAGAGAGTAAGGAAGCTGCAGAAGAAAAGTTTGAAGCTGACAGAGGTTGATTTGTGAGGTTTAAGGAAAAAAGCCATATTCGTAAGATAAAATTGCAAGTTGAAGCAGCAAGAGCTGATACAGAAGCTGCAGCAAGTTATCCAGAAGACCTAGCTGAGATAATGAATGAAGGTGGGTACACTAAACAACAGATTTTCAAGGTAGATGAAAGAGCCTTCTATTGGAAGAAGATGCCATCTAAGACTTCCATAGCTAGAAGGGAGAAGTCAATGCCTAGCTTTAAACCTTCAAAGGACAGGAAAGGACAGGCTGACTCTCTTGGTAGGGGCTAATGTAGCTGGTGACTTTAAGTTGAAGCCAATGTTCATTTACCATTCCAAAAATCTTAAGGCCCTTAAGAATTATGCTAAATCTACTTTGCTGGTGCTCTATAAATGGAACAGCAATGCCTGGATGACAGCACATCTGTTTACAATGTGATTTACAGAACATTTTAAGCCCACCGTAAACACCTATTGCTCAGTAAAAAGATTACTTTCAGAATATTACTGCTCACTGACCATGCACCTGGGGTTTGATGGAGATGTACAACGATATTAATGTTATTTTCATGCCTGCTAATATAAAATTTATTCTTCATCCCATGGATCAAGGAGTAATTTCAACTTTCAAGTCTTATTATTTAAGAAATACATTTCATAAGGGTATAGCTGCTGTAGATAGTGATTCCTCTGATGGATCTGGGCAAATTGAATGGAAAACCCTCTGCAAAGGATTCCCCATTCTAGACACCATTAAGAAGATTCATGATTTATGGGAAGAGGTCAAAATATCAACATTCACAAGAGTTTGGAAAAAGTTGATTCCAACTCTCACAGATGGCTTTGAGGAGTTCAAGACTTCACTGGAAGAAGTAACTGCAGATGTAGTAGAAATAACAAGAGAACTAGAATTAGAAGCGGAGCCTGAAGAAGTAATTGAATTGCTGCAATCTCGTGAGAGAACTTTAATAGATGAGAACTTGCTTTTTATGGATGAGCAAAGAAAGTGGTTTCTTGAGATGGAATCTATCCTGGTGAAGACGCTGTGCAGATTGTTGAAATGACAACAAAGGATTTTGAATACGACATAAACTTAGGTGATAAAGCAGCAGAAGGGTTTGACAGAATTGACCCAAATTTTGAAAGATGTTCTACTCTGGGTAAAGTGCTATCAAACAGCATGGCATGCTGCAGAGAAATTGTTCCTGAAAGCAAGAGTCAATCAATATTGCAAACTTCATTGTTGTCTTATTTTAAGAAACTGCCACAGCCATCCCAACCTTCAGGAACCACTATCCTGATCAGTCAGCAGCCAACAACATCGAAGCAAGATATTCCACCAGCAAAAAAGATTATGACTTGCTGAAGGCTCAGATGATGGTTAGCATTTTTTAGCAGTAAAGCATTTTTTAACTAAGTATGCACATTGTCTTTAGACACAATGCTATTATTGCATGCTTAATAGACTACAGTAAAGTGTAAACATAACTTTTATATGCACATGGAAACCAAAAAATTTATGTGATTATTGTGATATTTGCTTTATGTGGTGGTCTGGAGCTAAACTCTCAGTATTTCTGAGGTATGGCTGTATTAGAAAATAAGAAAGTCATGAAATCATTGATTAATTTTTATCTTAAGAAATCAGGAAAAAAAAAGAACAAGCTAAATAGAATTTGAGAAATAATCAAAGACCAGATATCAGTAAAATAAAAAAATAGATAAAATTAAGCAAGCCAAAATTTGATAGTTTGAAAATGTTTATAAAATTGATAACCCCCTAGCAGAAGTTATTAAGAAGAGACAAAAATCATAGATAACCAATTTCAGGCATGAAAGGGAGGACCTCACTACAGATCCTACAGACATAAAAAGATAATAAAAGACTATTATGAATGAGTCCATACCAATAAATTTGACGAAGTAGATGAAATGGACAAATTCCTTGAAAAACAGTTGGCCAAACTGATTCAAAATTTTCCTCAGTTATGGCTAATATTTATCTTTAAGATAAGATTTGATTGTTACCCAAAAGCAAGTCAGAACAATCAAGATAATTATTAAGTTGAATAATAATATTTTGTCTCAAAATAGTATGATGCCTATTAAATAATTATATCAAGTTTCTTATGAGATTCATAAAGTGGTCACTAATTCCTAATTGAAAGCAAATTATTTAAAAACACTTTGAACAATAGCATCATCTAAGGGAGAACATAGCTTTTCAATATGATTAGTTTAAGGGGCATGACATTATTTACTATGTATACATTTTTATGAAAATTGTGATAATTTTACAGTCATAAAGCATATTTATTTTCTTTGCATTTCTGCATTAAATGTTCAGCTTTGACCTGCAGGTATTCTCTACAGTATTCTTAAAATAAATCCTCTTTCATTTGGTTGTATAACCTCCTTAAACTTCTCTCTCTGCTCTTCCTTGTATCATTGGACTTGCAGAATTAATAACACACTTATTCATGATTACAAAGGATGCACATTGATGGACTGCAGATGTGTTTTTCCTTGCCATCCTGGTAATTAAAAACAACAACAACAAAAAGAATGCCTTTATGGAGCATGCCATCTTCTGCTTGTCACAGTCTTCACCACTTGTTCTTATCTTACAACCCAGTACTGCACATATGTTAGTTTACTGTCTGGTATCTGTAGATACTTGAACTTAAATATGCTTCTTCTTTAACCTTACACTGAAAGTGATCCCTCAATGGTCACTATCCAGCACCCAATTATCAAATAAAAGAGAATTTCCTCAGTCTTTATACTCAAGGATATGTCTACAGCATTTAGCGCCATTGACCTTCCCATCCATCCTTTTGAAACAGTCTGGTCTTGCATGTGTGTGTATATGTGTGTATTTATCTGTATATATGTGTGTTTTCCAATAGAATCTCTTGATTTGCCTTCTGAATTTCTTTTCTAGGACTGCTGTAACAAAGTATCAAAAACGGGGCAGCTTAAAACAACAAAAATTTATTCTCACAGTTCTGGAGGATAGAAGTATGAAATCAAGGTGTTGGCAGGCCTGTGCGCTCTTTGACAGCTCTAAGGGAGAATCCTCCGTTGCCTCTTCTAGCTTCTAATATTTGCTGGCAGTCTTTGGCATTCTTTGGCTTTTAGATGCCTCACACCCAGCCGCATGACTGTCTTTTCCCTATGTGTCTTTAAATCGTCTTCCCTCTGTTCTTGTCTCTATCCCAATTTCCGTTTTTATAAGGACATCAATTGTATTGGATTAGGGCCTACCCTAATAACCTCATCTTAACCTGGTTAAATCTGTAAAGACCCATTTCTAAATAAAGTCATATTCTGAGGGACTGGGAGTTAGGACTTTAGCATATCTTTTTATGGGGACACAATTCAACCTGTAACACCTTCTGTCTTTTTGATACTCCTTGGTTTCATTCCCTGCTTGCCCTTTCTCCTCCTATTCTGTGAAAGCATTCTCAAAGGATTGGTTCTTGGCGCTCTGTTCTGGTTTTCTATGTTCTCTCTCTTGGCAACAGTGTGATTTCAAATATTTCCTCTGTGCTAACACTTTTTAAATATCCATTCCCAGACTGTCTTTTGAACTTTAGTCTTACATTTCAAGTTATCTTGCTAGAACTCTCCATTTGGAGACCCCAGAGGCATCATAGACCCAATATGTCTTGAATATAAATATAAACTTTTCCTTCTATTCAATTATAAATTTGAAATCCTACAGGTAAAACAGGAGGAAGCTCCCTCCCTTTTGACTCTATATCTGGAGAATTACTCAGAAATTTAGATTTACCTTCAATGTAACTAAGAGATGCTAAGAGCTTAGGTTCAGGAGTCACATTATCTGGGTTCAAATTCTGGCTCTATTAATTTCTAGGTGTGACCTTGGTGCTTCATGGTCTCAAGTGTAAAATAAGGTTAACATTATATACCTAATAGGGTTGCTTTGTGGAAACAATAAAATGATGCATTAGTGCTTTTAGTATACTGCCTGGAACCATAAATGATTGTTGTGGCTATAATAATTGTTAATAGTAAGAATAATTACTATATGTCACTCTACCTCTATTCTCACCTCCTTTACTCTGTTTTCAGACTTCATTGTTATTCACTTGCAATTTATAGCTAACTTGTCCCCTTACCTCCAGTCTCTCCACATTCTAATCCAGTCTGCAGACATCTCCCAGATTAATCACCCTGTGCCATAGCTCTGTTCATTCCCCAGGGCACCATCCTTCACTGACTCCCTATTGTCTACAAAATAAAAGTAAAACTTCTTAGATTGAAATAAAAGGCCCTCTGGTCCCAAACCTCCTTTCCAACCTCATTTTCCATAACTCACCTTCATATATCAAATACTTCAACCAAACCGAGCTATTTGACATTTTTCATACATGCTGCATATTTGGGCACCTGTGTGCTCTTGTTTATGCGGCTCCCCTGCCTCAAACCCAATCTCATTCAAACCCTGACCAGGCTTGCAGGCCCAGGCGGAATGCTGTCTGCTACAAAAGCCTTCCTTAATCATTCCGGTTAGAAGTAACCTGGCCCTACTTTAAAATTGAGTAGTGCCTCTCATTTATGCATTCACTTCCCAAGTATTTATTGAATGCTGATTACATGTATATACTCCACTAACGTAGGGACCAGGAAACAGTGGTAGACAAAATGGACATGGTCTCTATCTTCATGAAGCTTGTGATCAGAGAGACATATAAAATAAATTTAGAAATGAGAATACGATTTCATTCTATCACAACTACTATGCGGTATGATTTAATTTACTAAATTAATTTATCTTATTTCTCTAAACTAGAATGTAACTCACTTGAGGACAGGCCACACATATTAACAGTATGTAGACCATAGAAACCTTTTCTTTTTGGCTAAAGGAACAAATGAAATGAATGAGGGCAACATGGTAGCTTAATATTAGAACCATCTTTTGGTCATTTCTACCTAGTGAAATATTTCTTCTGTTCAGAATTTAAATTACTAAGGCATTATTAACATACTAACTTTTGGTGTAATTTGGCTGTAAGGAGAGGTACAAAGCAGAGTCCCATTGTAATTCTATAGTCAACAAGAGAATAATATAGACAAATGGCTTATGATTAAATATATTTTGTAGAACAAAGAAGAAAATTTTCAAATCAGCAAATGAAAATATATATTCTTAATATTCTGTCACCATTTGTGTAACCAAGGTTGTATCACTTAAATCCATTGTGTCATAATTTCCTCAACTGTAGAATGAGGGTGACCACAATGATTCGTCTTCCAAAATTATGATTAAATAAAATGGTTCATATAACACTACTATAAGCTCCCTATATGAGGTTGTTTCCTTTATTTTTGCGTTGGTTTTAGAGGTAATAGGTTGAAAAGAAGTCTTTGAACCTATGTCATGAGCCAATTTGGTAGTTATAACAGAGTAACTAAAATCTAAATGTTTTGTTACGAAGAAAGTCTAATCATAGTCAGGACTTGAGATTGCAAGTGATAGAACTAACTCAGACTAGTTTAAGCAAAAAAGCCCTACAAAGCAGAGAGAGAGAGGGATGGAGATAGCCTCCAGGTCATCTCCCCATTCTGACTTTCTGCTCCAGATAGGCTTCATCCATAGGTAAGAAGATTTAGCTTTTTTTCTCCTTCTTCTCTTCTGGGTATGTAAATTCCAAGGAAGGACACCAACTAGCTTGGCATGAGTCTCATAATTGTACTATTGACTGAAAAATGGGGTATTATGGTTATCTAGCTTGAGTTCTGATGCCTATCTCTGTAGTATTAACAACTCCATCAAAATAAAATAATTTTATTAGGTGAGGGACAGCTCCTCCAGTGGAAGCAGAGGAATATTTTCTAAATTGAGGGATGGGATACCATGCTGTCAAAACCAGCATACATCTATAATAACATCTACTATTTTCTACAGCTCACTTTCATATGTCAAATACTTTAACCAAGCTGAACTAGTTGATACTCTCATGTATGCTACATATTTTGACACCAGTGCTCTGTTCATTCCCCTTCATACATGGTTGAATTCTTCCCTCAAACATGGTTGAACTTCTTACCTAAGAATTAATAAGAAGGAGAACTGCCACTTTAGGTACTACATAAAAAGTTTCAAGATGTGACCATACTCAGCCAAAGAATGATAACTACCCAAATGGGCTACAAAATCATAGAGTTTTAAAAGCACGTCTGAGAGCAGAGGATACAAAGATGCTTAAATCAACTAAAATCTAAATAGTAACAAGTCATTCCTAAGAGGGCTAGACTTATAAATGAAAGAGACCTCCTCCCCACCATAAACCTTTTTAGAGTGCAAGACAGTGAGCAACTGAAAGCTGGGGAAGGCATGAGAGCTGAAATGAAACTTCTTAGGACCTCCAGGTTCTTACTAAGTCTTAACCAGTGGCTTCCAAAGACTAGGGATGGGGCAAGAGAATTGAGAAAAATCTCGCTGAGGCAGTCTACGCCTTTATTAAGAGTACTGCAAAGATCCTTCAAAGGCTGGGGCAGGGAGCAAGGTAAAGAGAGGTTTCCCCAGGCACAGAAATTAGATGTGGGACTGAAGAGAAAAGAGTACTAACTCCCCAGTGATCCTCAAAGCATTTGAAACCAAGAATGAACTGAATTTACTTAAAGCTGCCACAAAACCTAGACTCAGTTCCACTAATGTTGAGATTGATTAACCGCCTCCTTGCCGACACTGTTTCCTGAGAAGGAGAGACATGCAATGTTCTAGGGGTAAATATTTACTTCAATCTCTACTGCCTGTGCATATGTCATGTCTAGCACACTACCCAGAAATTATGAAACATGCAAAGAAGCCAGAAAATGTGACTGATCATCAAAAGAGGAAACACTCAATAGAAGCTGATCCAGAAGTGGCCCAGATTTTGGGATTATCACACAAGGATTTTACAATAACTATGACAAATGTGTTAAAGGATCTAGTGATGATAAATATGTTAAAGGATTTAGTGGAAAAGGTAGACAACACATATTAGCAAATGGAGAATTTTAGCAGAGAGATGAAAACTGTAATGAAGAACAATATGGAAATGCTACAAATGAGAAATACAACATGTGAAAGGAAAATTTTTTTGATGGACTTAGCAGGCTGCACACAGAAGAAAAAAGATTCAGTGAGCTAGTAGACAGAGGAATATAAATGATCCAAACTGAAAACACAGAGAGATAATGTATTGGTTTGCTGTGGCTGTCATACAAATGTTCCACAGACTGGGTGGCTTAAACAATAGAAATTTATTTTCTCACAGTTCTGGAGACTAGAAGTCCAAGATCAAGGTGTCAGTAAGGGTGGTTTCTTCTGAGACCTCACTGTTTGGATTGCAAATGGTCATCTATGGTCTTTACTTTCTACATGTCTATGTGCAAATTCCTTTTCTGATGAGGACACCAGCCATATTGGACTGGGCCTACCCTAATGATCTCATTTTGACTTAATTATCTCTTTAAGACTTCATCTATAAATATAGACTCATTGTAGGGTACTGTGGGTTAGTACTTCAGCATGTAAATTTTGGGGAAACACAATTCATCCAATAACAGACATATAGGAAAAATATCAAATCGTCTAATATGCATATAATTGCATTCTTCGAAGGAGTGGAGAAAGACAGTGCTGCAGCAAAAATATTCAAAGAGATTACAGAGGAGAATTTTCTACAATTGATCAAAGACATCAACACAAAAGTGCAAATGCAGAGAATCCCCAAGACAGATAAGTACACCCAGAGATATATTAGTCAAACTGTTAAAAATGAAAGACAAAGAGAAAATTTTAAAAGCATCCATAACGTAGGTGGAGACACACTGCATAAAGGGGGAGCATTTATAAGAGTGACAAAGGATGACTAAATTCTCATCATAATGGAAGACCAGGAAAGAATGAAACAAAGGGCTGGTGAGTGGTGGGGAGGGACTGGCAATTTATAATCCCATATTCAGCATAATCATCTTTCAAAAATAAATGCAAAATAAAACATTTTTAGACATCAAAAATGTGAGAATTTGTCTCTAGAAACCTGCACTACAAGAAATGTAAAAAAATTATTCAGGCTAAAGTGAAATAATAGCAAATAGGGCCCCAGATCTGCAGAAATGAATGAAGAGCATCAGGAATAGCGAATATTTAGGTGGATCTAAAAGACTACTGACCATTAAAGCAAAAATGATAACAATGCACTGTGGAGTTTAGAACATATGCAGAAACAAGCAAAAAGAGTTGTCTAACATCAAAGTGATTAAGGAAATTTCCTTAGTTTCTATAAGGAAACTTTTATTGCGAACTCTGTAGTCCTACTGAGCATATATCAAGAAAGAATTTCTTCTTCCAAATTAACCAAGAAGAAACAAAATATTCATCTTTAACTTCTTTATTCTCTTTATTTCTTTTTTAAAAGTTTCTCTCCTTCCTTATGCTCTCTATATAATATATAAACATATTTTATATATTAGAATATATATGTATACAGACACACGTATTTTCTATGAGTTAATACCAACTAATACTGTACAAAATTCTCTGGTCAATAAGAATTTGAGAAAAAGTGTAGTAGCAACATCAATACCAACTAGAGAACAGAATTTGAGCACACACATTTGTAGAGAAGTCTTCTGTGGAAGCGCTAAATTTCTTTGGATCAATTATCTCTCTCCAGCCACAGGCTTTGCCTTGCCTTGGCGCAAGAGAGGCCTCATCATCCTTCCTCTTACACTGGGCACTGATTATCAAACATCCTCTGTTGTGCTGCTTGAACTACCATCCAATTCCCCTGCAGTCAATCTCAAGTAAAACTGAAAGGCTATGTTAAAAGAGCACCAACCTTCAAAGTTGCATGTGGAAAATATTCATTTTCGCACTCTGTGATTGAAGTCAGAGATGTCTTACTGTCAGAATTCTCAAATGTCACTCCTTCTCTGAGAGAGTAGAGGCCATAGGAAGTGTGTGAAACTTTCCTTTTAAAAGAACTCCAAGTGAATACTTAGTGGCAACAGAAGGTGCCAGGTTGAAAAATGAAAGCAATGGGGCCTTGTGAAAAAACACAGCTCTAGGATCTCAGCTGGCAGGGTTCTAATAATGATGATATCACTGTATAATGCGGCATTAATTTCTTGATCCCCATTCCAAAATTGGAGGTTAAAATGATGACCTGGCTCAGGGGTCAAATGTTGAAAGACTTGATGGGTTAAGCGCTATGAATTAGAGGCGGTAATTGGCACTGGTAGCCAGGAGATTTGGCTCCCTGTCTCAGTTCTTTCATGATCTATCTCTGTGCCCGTAGGTATTTTACATCTCTGAGGTTCCATTCCCTTGTCACAGAATGAGGCGCTGGAATTGATGAGGGCCGAGATTCTTTTCAATGATGAAATTTTATGAGTGAATATTCTGAGTTTTCTTTGTGTAGAGTTACTTTTACATGGGGAGTTTTACAGAAAGCAAAAATTGGTGGCTGGTCAAAATTAACCTTGAAAACTCCATGTTGAAGACTAATTTAACATCTATCATTTTTATATAATTTTAATACGGCCAGGTTTTTCTTTGATGTTAATTTTTGTTTTGTTTTTCTTGGTCTATTGCTGAAAGCAAGTTGGAGTAGTTGGTGTGGATTTAAGGGACTTGTGTGAAAAATACTAATCCTTATACACTTAGTCTAGAAATGTCCATTTTTTCGTTATCTACCAAGCAAATTTGAACTACACAAAAAATTATTCAGGTGTTTATTTAAATTAAAATTGACTCCATTAATAACAAATTCATAAACCTGTTTCTTTCTTTAGCTTTTCAATTCAGTATACAAAAGTTGGTATTCTATTTATAACAAATTTTAGCACTTACCTTTAAGGAAGGATTTGATTACTGTTTGATCCCATTTACAAATTTAGTTAATTAAAAAACTTCAAAGTTTTAAATTGCATGTGTAAATTTAATATATTTGATTTCCTTTTAATTACTTCAATTTTTTGATGAGCCTTAATAAGAAGTTAAATGCTTATATATTTTATAAATAAAACTGATAAAAGAGCTATTTTAAAGTTTTCTTATATGTTTGAATACTGTATATAAGCACAGTAAGATTTCAACTTAAAATGCATCTAAATTAATTCCTCAATTTCACATTTTAAATTGGAATCGCAAGGCTGTCTAGTTACTTTATTAGGTCAAAATCTCATATACATTGTAATTACATGATAAAACCAAACACTCATGGTTTCTTTAATGCTATAGTTTTATTCTCTTAAATGTATTTTTTGTGTTTCATTGTAAATATGCCCGGGGTCAAAAATATTAGCCACTAATAAAATAATTATGTTACCTTATGCAGTTTAGGAGATATCTTCTTAGCCAGTTGAAATCAAATAATGAAAAAGATGTTAAGCAGCAGAGATATTTAGATGCAAAGACACTCAGGGTAATTTCTCTTTATCCCAATTGCTTGGCTGAGCCCATTCCTACAGTCACTATACCTTCAACTCTTTAGCTCAGGAAAGAAGATGGTCTTAAACTCCATTTCCTTCAGTTTGAGACGTATCATTACTACCTAATTAACCTAATCATCTCGCAGAATCTGCTCTTCCATCCAGACTACCACATTACTTGATTGAATTTGCACCCTTATGCCTCTCAAGGTTTTGAAATGTTTTTTCTATATGGTTCCAAAAATACATGTAGAATGACAGAGTCTTACATTTTTAAGAATTATTCTTCCTATCTGGTGGAACCACATACCTTTGAAAGATATTACAAAAACTTCTGACTAATTCTGTGGGTCACACATCTTTAAGGTCTTACCCAAGGCAAGGAAGGCATTCTCATTCTGAGTGTCATGTAGAAACTAAGATTGACCAAAGAAACATTCAATTAGTCTCATACTTACTGTGGCCACTGGGGTGCACACCCATTGAAGGGATGGAAAACAAAATTACCTGCTTTATTTGTTCGTTTTTATTTTCTCTTTCTTTCCACACCTTCTTTATTCACATGAAATTGAATTCTCATAAGATAAATACACTTGTGATGCAATCCCTCCATATTTTCTTATAAATTGTGCTATAGTTCCCAAATGCTGCTCCAAGAACTGTAGCACTTTAGAAAAAGACATATTCCTGAGATCCTTTTCCATAGATTCAGCTGTATAAGATCTCAGTTCAACCAAGGATTCATATATTTTTTTCTAAACTGTGAAAGAGCAATTAAGATATAAGTTTAAAATCCCTAGCCTACTGGGCCAGAAGCCAGGAATTCTTAATGCTGATGTTTGGCAACTATCTAGATATATGATTCTGAGCAACTAGCTTGGTTTCTATGGGACTGTCTTCCTATTACACATGAGGAAACTGAGGAGAAGGTGCCATTATAATCTGAGCCTATTATTTTCTCCCTGTATCTAAGCCCTAAGCTGATTCTAAGCAAGTCATCAGTAACATATTTCAAGTAAAGGGGAATTAAAAGCAATGGATTGAATACGAAGGTATGGGAAGAGCAGGAAGAGTCAAAAGACTAAGAAAAGAGGTTTAAAGGGAGCAAAGAGTTGAGGAAGGTTGTTAAAGAATGGTGAGGAAGTTGCTGTCACTCCAGGGTCAAAGACAACTCACTCCCTCCAGGAGTTGGAGGGACAAAGTGGGGACTCTGGGAGATGGCCCCATGGCCTAGTGGTTGAGTTCGGGTGCTCTGCTTCTGTGGCCCAGGTTCACGAGTTCAGATCCCTGGTGCAGACCTACACCACTCATTGGTCATGTTCTGATGGTGACCCACACACAAAGTAGAGAAAGGTTGGCACAGATGGTAGGTCAGGGCTAATCTTTCTCAAGCGAAAAAAGAGGAAGACTGGCAACAGATGTTAGCTCAGGGCAAATCTTCCTGAGGGGAAAAAAAAAAGCAGGGGACTCTGGAAGTTATTTGGTATGTCTATTCCAGCTGGAATCCAAGAAATGGGTAAACAATCCCAGGATGGTCTGTGGCCCCACTAGGCTAACTGCAAGATGAATGCATGCCAAAATTCCATATATTGACTAATCTCCCATCTTACTGGTGACCACAGCATTTTGGGTCCTAATGGATGAGCATCAACTTAGAGCCCATCTCTAATAATTCCCCAAAGATCTGAGTTTCCTTTTCCCCAGTACACAGTTATATGACCAAATAGATGCAGGCCAGTCTACAGAAGGTCTGGAGGAATATGTTCAGTATATACCACGGCTGGATCACTGGAGTGTGCATGTGGGGGTATTTCTACAAAAATGCTTTCACTCAAAGGGTTCCAGATCTGCTAACTTGTGCAAGTCTAGGCACTGTTATCTCCATTATAATGACTCAAAATCTCTCTACACTAGACCTAGGTATCTACTGATTATGTATATAAATCAACACAAGAGTTGGTTAACCATCTAATTCAGTGTTGGCAAATATTTTAACGGGCCAGATAGGTTTTGCAGGCCATACGATCTCTATTGCCATCGTGGTGTGAAAGCGGCCGTAGAAAATACACATGTGAAAGGGCAAGTCTGTATTCCAGTAAAACTATTTACAAAATGACTGACATGCTAGATTTGTTCCATGGGCCATAGTTTTCCAACCTCTAATCTACTTCCTTCCAAGGGACCTTTGATTTATGAGTCACAACTAAAAATCTCTTCTTAAAAAAATAGTCTAACAGCCACTCCAGCCCTGCTGCCCATTATTTTAACTGTGCTCTCCTTGCCATTTGATCTCTGCCACCTCATTATTCCCACTGAAATCAGGGAGCTCCCTCAATGATGTCACTTCCCATAATAATCACCTGCAGAGGTCAGCCATCACAAAGCTTTTCAAAGATCCTAGTAGTCGTGTCATACAGGCTTTCTCGATGCCATGGTGAATGAAGAGATGTCTAGCCTTTGCCAGGGAATATGGAGGGCAGTGGGCAAGGCAGTGGGTAGCATATGATAAATATACTGCAGCACTCCTGTCTCCTAAATCTTTGGATTCCTTCTTAAACATTATTCCAGGGAAGTTCTGTCATCATGACCTCATTAAATATCTATCACTATTGAGTCAATGTTCCAGTCCACCAACCCAGCAAACTGTCAGAGCCACTTTCACCTGATCCGTCTAACACATTGAATCCACTGTTGTGTTCTGTACTTCTTGGCCTAACAATCTCAGAATACTTTCCCATACATGTTACCCAGAGTTCTGGCAATATAAATTAACTGAGTCTTACAATTCCTTCAGTATATAAACTGTCTCCTTCTAGGCCAAACTTTGCTTTTATAATCCTGGACCTACAAGGATCTGACTGTAGTTTTGGGCAGGAAGGCAATAAGTTGGGATTAGGGTGTATCTTGAAAATAATTGGCAGCATCTTGCAAAGTAACTGCCTCAGTTGAGCTTATTATAGCTTTTTAAAGCAAGAGAAGGCTAGCTTCCTCTTCCTTGGGGAACAAGGACTGCTTCCTCAGAGAAAGAAGGTTCAGAGAGATTTGGAGTTTCAAATATTTCAGATTAATCTGACCCACTCACAGATCCTCATTACAGTTTTCAGAGTTCTACTCCTTGTTAACCAGCGCCCTGACATTTACATATGAGACAGCTAAAGCTGTGAATTCGACTTAAGTTGTTATTCTACACCTCACAGGATCAAATTTTGGATCTCTGATTTTCAGTGGCTCAGTTCTATGACCTCATGAGAGACTCTATTAGGCCCATCACAGAACCTCTCTGTCCAGATTTTGGGCTGAGAATTTACAGCCAGGAGATTGGCATTTTCTTTCTTTAAAATCAAGCATCATCAGAAGCTATCTAACTTTCCCTCAGTCGTTGTAATCAAGTCCACCATGAAGCAGTCACCTGGCATCTTCAAGCTCAGTATTACTCGGCACATCATGCCAGGTGATAACAGGGAATAATTTTTATTACTGTGTTGTCACTGCGTGGCATGGACTACCAAGTTCCAATTTTTACTGGCAATAAGATCATGACTGCATTTAGGCCCAATCAGATTATGTAACCAATTTCAGATTTATTTGTTTCTGGGGACATTCTTGGTATAATGCTGCATCAATTAGTGTGCAGTAAGGAGAACAGAAACCACTCTAGCCACTTAAGAAGAGAGAGGTTTAACACAAAAAATTGGAGATGCTGGGGAGCTGGAGAAGCAGGAGAGAAAAGAAAGGAGAGCTGGAGGAGCAAAAGGGTAAATTGTTATTGCTTAAAGTTGCTCCGGATCGGGCTGCAAATGCTCCTGAGGTGCTGGAGGTGCTAACAGTACTTTTGGAGCAAACCATGGCTGCTAAGAGAGTCTGCACTCCACGATGCTGCTGAACCTGCCACCACTGCTGCTGCCGCCTGTGGTCATCCTCCTTTGCTCACTGCTTCTGCTTGACTGCCAGAGGCACTGAAGTAAGCAGCAAAAAAAGAAGGAAAAAGAGAAACACAAACAGACAAAACAAAAAAACCCTCTCTTTTGCTATAGTCTTCTAATCTCCAGCTGGTACCTCCCATTGGCAGAATCTAACAGGAAATCAGTTGGCAAGGGCATCTGAAAGCATGGTTTTCCAGCTTCCAGCCCTAAGGATAGAAAGGATGGTATCAAACTGTAAGTGTGAAGTGAAGGGACAACAGACAGTATCTAGAATTACAAAGAATCTTCAGGAGTTGTATGGACTATCTCTGTTGCCTAAGATGCTGGAACAGCCTGTACTGTTTTACACACGTAACTATCACTGGATTCGGTCGTCCCAACATTTTTGCTTTCCACATGATATTGTCAGTGATTTTTGTTTTATATGTGGGAACTAAACCTTTTGGTATTTCGTTTTTATGGTAACTGAAGCAATGAATTCATTATACATACTCTAGTTGGCTTTGTGGAATTCATTTTCCTATTGTAACCAATCACTACAAATCTTCAAATGACAGACTCTTTCACCATTTCAATCCCCTGAGTCATTTATTATGGCTGCAAATGAATAAATTGCTTGGGGCCCAATTCTGCTGGTGATATGTGAGAGAGTTAGACTAGTGAATGTAAATCCCCTGCATATTGACTAAAAAAAAAGAAATGGATCCTGTTTTCCTTTAGCTCTTTGCACTGTTAATCAAAGCTAATTAAAACGCAGTGGATTAAAAAAAATAGCACCAAGTTGGTCTATTGTGATGAAGAGTATGTAGCTGCCTATATAGAGGATTTAAGCGTGTGTGACCCCAAAACATAATCTTGCACTACTCAGATGTTTTTACTTTTCTCTGAATTCATTAGGTGCCTACTGTGTTCAAGGAAATTTCCTATTTTTAAGAGGATTTTACAAAGCATAAAGCATGTTCTCTGACCTCAGAAACCTATAATTATTTGGGGAGGCAAAAATGTACAAAAAGGTGTAATAATAATAAAATACAAAAATAGGTGATCTTTCATAATAACTGTATGAGAACTTAATGTGTTACCATCATTCAACTCTTGGCTCCTCCATCAAACCCCACTTTTGTAGGTAGGACCCCTTGAAGCCCCGAGAGAACTTTGAGCAGAAAGAAACCCATGTAGTACACAGAATCTTAGGGTATTTTGTTGAATACATATTCTGCTTCCCCTGGCCCCACTCAAGAAGTTAAACTGTCCCCCGAATTTATATAAGCTAGATCCTTTTTCCAAAATTATGTCTTCTCTGAACCCTGCCTTCAATTCAGGTTCTTCTAGCACCTCAATAATCCACTGTATTAGTTTTCTAGGGCTGCCATAATGAAGTACCAAAAAATGGGTAGCTTAAAACAACTGATATTTATTTTCTTACAGTTTTGGAAACTAGAAGTCTGAAATCAAGGTGTCTGCAGAGATGTGCTCTCTTGGATGGTTCTAGGAGAGAACTCCTTCCTTGTCTCTTCTAGTTTCTGGTCTTTGCTGGCAGTCCTTTCTGTTTCTTGGCTTGTAAATGCATCACTCTAATCACATAGACCATGTTCTCCTGATGTGTTTTCACTTTGCATTCTCCAAATGCAGATGTCCAAATTTCTGTGTCCAAATTTCCCCTTGTTATAAGGACACCAGTCATATTGGATTAGGCACACCCTAATGAGCTCATTTTAACTTGATTACCTCTATAAAGAATTTGTTTCCAAATAAGGTCTCATTTTGAGGTCCTGGGGGCGAGGACTTGCACATATTATTGTGGGAGGAATACCATTTGACCCATAACATCCATCTTCCAAAATAAATATTCAGAGCTGTAACTTTCTCCTGGTGTTTAGCATATTTGATTTACTGTACCACCAATTAGGCTGAAAACATTCTGGATTCCTCCAGGTGCCACTTTCTTGGCATTTGCTATGGCACTAAAATTCAAGGTGTCCTTGCCCCAGGACCAGAATGTCTTCTTAAAAATATTGTTACATAAATCATACATAATAAGAGAGGTGAAAATAATGTGTTTATCTGTACTTTATGTATGTCTTAATCATAAAATAGTCTTTAAAAACTCTAAGCAAAAAGTCAAATGGCTGAAGTGTTTCTTTGAGATATTGTGCATCATAAAATTATGCACATCAAAGAAAAGGAGAACTGTTACAGAGAAAATACTACTTATCATGGAAGACTGTGGCTGGAACACAAAGAGAAGAAGAATCTAGGCAGATTTTAAAACATCGTTTTGACTCTGTAAACTGGATGCTCAGCAAAGCTTACCCAAATTCTGATCATTCCTTTTGTAAACATCCTTATTCACCAAGTGAGTGTTAGTGATATTAAGTAGATGAAAGGTCAAAAGATATGGAAGTGAGCCATCACTCCCATCTATTTCCCCTGTTCTAGCTGCCTCAATTACTAGTAACCAACTTACAAAAGTGTCTGTGAGATGGAGCATCACCGACTTCTAGTCCACAGTCCCTTCCAGGGAGGGCTGACAACAAGTAGGAAAGGTGAAGGAAGATAACTTTACAGACACAGTGAACAAACAAGGTTTGCAATCATATCACAACTTTATTTTTGAGCCCCACTTTCTCTTTCAATTCACTCAATGCATTTTCTTCTTCCCCTGCTCCTCTGTAAAATTTTAGGCAGGCACCATGACTTTCTGCTCATTCTGGGTTAATAAGAAAAAAAAAAGACGAGACAACCAAACTATGGTCTTTGGAGTTACAAAGGCAGTTTTCATTCAGAAATTAAAATGTATATCCTCTTACAATAACTAAATCACTACGTTGATTAAAGTTAAATCTTCTCTCCGCTCCTCCAAGTTAAATCTTTTATAGGTGGAAACACCTTCAGTAAGGAGTGCTGGGGTTGGCAGCATGTAGATAACAGACAAGAAAATTCTTACTTTACCGATAAATTTGGGAGGTGGCTTCACATTCCCTAGCTCCGGCAGGAATTTAAAATTGTTTTTTTCTCTTATGAGGTGCTTTGGCAGACTCTTCACAGAAACCCTCCTCTCCCCTACCACTGGCCTCTCACACCTGCAGATCTTTTGATGCTGGACATGCCCTGTTGTCCAGCCTGTCTTTTATACCTTCTTCCTACACCTTCTATCAACTGAGCAACACTTGCCATTCTAGATCTTCCCTTGCACAAGACATAAGAACACCCATGATGGTTCTCTCACCCACATGGATCACCTCTGATCTATAGGACAAATGACACATCCTTTATTCCAACAGACCAGGAGGGCAGGCTGTCTTATGCCATCACCTCTTCATGAGCCACCATTTAGCAGCAGCCATCTCATTTCTCGACCTTTAGATTTCTCAGGTGCAAGTCCGACCCCAGTCCTCATAGACCCTAGGTAGGAAGGGTACATACCAAGTTCCCCGAAATGGTCTCACTGAAGCATGTCCCAACTAAGCTTGAATTGGGAGTCATTTCACCCAGTACCTCTCATTGGTATAGGTAGGCCTCATCATAGACAATAACTCAAGTCACAAGTACTCCTCTTCTCCAGGTACTTTCAGACCCTTGATATAGATAAGGGTGTTTAGGCTGATCTCACAGATTCACACAAATTTACTTTGAAAACTATGCAGCTTTATTTAGCACCTCACTTGGGAATTTGCTATTGATTTTCTTCACTTCTTCGCTGAAACTTCCATCTTGATATACTGTTATAGATTCTATGCCATAAAGACTGTACCGATGGAAGAAGGAAGATACAAGAACAGTGGCCAAGCAGTTCTTGAACTTGTAATCTCAGCATTTCCATTTACTATCTACAACTTTCATGCTTTGCTGTGAACTCAAACTCCTCCTAAACTCTACTCCATTTCTCCTGTAAAGTAAGGCTCCCAAGAACGCAGGGCTCTGCAGGCAGAGGAAGAGGGTGAAGATGGCACCGGCCAGTCTGCTCCCGAGACAGCAGTCCAGCAGGCCCCATATGTGTGCCCAATCAGATGCCAGCCTCTCACGCTGATGCTCCAAGACTAGCAAACAGAGTGCTGGTGCCTCTAGAATCTCAGCTTCTGCGCCGTGCCCTGAGGCAGGGGAGTCCCAGTGGCAAGCCCTTTTCTCAGGGCCCTATATCCTGTGGGTCTCCTGGATATGAGCCCTGTTGATTTTCAAAGCTAGATATTTTGGGGGATCATCTTCTAGGTGCAGGTCTTAAAAGTCCGGGTTGCCCAATGTGGGGTTCAAATCCTTCACTCTTCAGGGAGAAGCTCTGGGTTTGGAGTTCCTTTTGGACTGTGATTTGCTGCCAGGGGTCGGGTTTATGACAGATGAGATTGTGTTCTACCCTCTCCTACCCCTTTCCACATGGGTCTTCCCTCCTTCCCCCATGCATAGGAGTCGCTGAGCCAGTTTTAGGGCTTTTTTCAGAGGAAGTTGTTCCATTATAGCTGTAGATTGGGTCTGTTCATGGGAGGAAGTGAGTTCAGGATCCTCTTTCATTGCCATCTTGGACCAGAATCTATTAATCTTTAATTGAATGTGGACATGTGCCTTGTAATATCAATAAAATGGAGAGGGAGTCCTTTAATAAAGGGCAACAGAGAGGTTCTGTTCCTTCTTAGTTGTGACCTTTATTACTCTGTCCTTTGCTGATTCTATTCTTGTGATCACAAGAATTTAGTTTCTTGACAGCTTTCTCCTCATATATTTCCTGTGTCTTAATATATCTTTTGACCAAGGCAGTGGGTGTCGTAAGCAGGCAGTGGAATTTCCAGGTGCACTTCCACAGGTGCAAGCAATAAAGAAGTGTATTTTCTATAGAGAACTTAAAAACAGTAATAAGACCAACTAAAAGCTAATCTGCTTTTTATTATTACCATGTGCCATTCTAAACAATGCTATTAAGGAGTTAAATTGTATCCCCCTCAAAAGATATATTGAAGTCCTAACCCCTAGTACCTCACAATGTGACCTTAATTGGAGCTAGGATTGTTGCAGATGTGATTAATTGAGGCCATGCTGGGTTAAGATGGGCCCCTAATTCAGTGTGAGGGAGTTCCTTATGAGAGGACAGCCACGTGAAGACGCACAAACAGAGGGAGAATGCTGTGTGAAGATGTAGGCAGAAATTGGAGTAATTCGTTAACAAGCCAAGGAACACCAAGGATGGAGAGAGGCATGGAAGTGATTTTCTCTTGGAGGACTCAGGAGGAACCAACCCTGCCAACACCTTGATTTCAGACTTCTAACCTCTAGAAATGTGAGAGAATAAATTTCTGTTGTTTTAATCCACCCAATTTGTGGTACTTTGGTACAGCACAAGTAGGAAACTAATACAAATACTAGTGATAAAATATTCCTCTGTCTCTTAAAAGTCACTAATTTACTTACTAATGTAACAAATAAAATAATAAGTATTGGTAACTTTTTACAAATCCTTCAGCCAAATATATTGTATTTCCAAACCTAATAAAATTTTCTACTGCAGTATAATAGATTTTGCTTCTGAATGAAACCTTACCTTGGGTTTGGATAGGAAGGCTAAAGGGAGGAGGAGGAACTTGACAAGAGCGAACAGTGAGTAGAGTAGTGGAAAGCTGTGTCTGCCATGCATTGGCAATGCTTAAAAGAAGTAGGTGTGCTGACAATATCTACCCAGTTTTTGCTCTGCCTTATCATCCACTTTTGCACTCTAGCTTCCAATGTCAGCTCCCCACTTCGTAAAATTCCGGATGAAGTCAGTTTTTTTGCCTTAATTTACCACCTTCACGTCTAAGAGTCTATGAGCAGTCAGTCTGGAGCACCATAGAAGGATGCCAGTGTGACCCAAAATGTCACGTCCTCTGAGGCTAGAGATGTCTTCCCAAATAACATACTGAAATTTATAAATTGTTGGTTTGCAAAATTAACTGAACAGAACAATAAAAAACAAAACTAAAGAGGAAAGAAACGTAAATAAACAAATTTTTGTCTTTTTTAAGCCTTCTCTTTTATCCCGGTGGTCTGTTTTGACCAGCAAATACTGTCTGGCCCATCCTTTTCCCCACATTCAAAATACCTAGGATGGATATTATGCATTCCCAACCTGTCAGCGTTGGCTGAATTACAGAGTGCTCAATTATGCTCTAATCGAATAGCTGCCCAATGCAGGCCACGTAATGACTTCCTGATTATCTGCCTTTAAATGATGAATGAAATGAATATGTAACATTCTGTTCAAATATAGCATACTTAGCATGCCAAATGAAAAGTGATTTTGTGCTCCTCTCTCTGAAAAACGTATATTTTATTGTAATTCAGTTCAGTGGTTGTTCGGCTGCTTGTTTTCTAGTCATCAAGATAAACATTGAATGAGCTATCTAGGAGAACATTAGTCTTCATTTTGCTTTCCAACAGATGCTAAAGGTGTTAAACATTGTTTAGATTATTTGGGTTCCTCTCTTTACATCATCTCATTGGAAAAAAAATGAGGAAGGTCGTATTTTTATGAACAGTTCTTGTTGGCAATGTTCCAATACACATTGGCAGAAAAACAAATCTGTTATGATGAATGTGTTGCAAAGACAACAACATTAAAATATGAATAAATTATTTATTGGCAAGAGTGCATTTTATAAAGCAGCAATTTACAATATTAGCACCAAAACAGAGCACATGCTTTGAAATTGACTGTATGCTTGGTCTGTAATAATAGTAGTTTGCATGACTATAATAGTTTGTTTTATTATCATTTTACACAATTTTACCTTCAATGTACTAATTTCCAAAAACCAACTCAAGAAACTGTGTGGAGGAACTCATTGTATCTTATAATAACTTTTAAGAGAAAACTCTTCCCACTCACTAGAAAGAGAGAAAGAGGACACTCAGGTGAGTAAAGAGAGAAGGAATTATAGAGGGAAAGAAGGAAGGAGGCAGAGAAGGAGGCAGGAAAGAAGGAGGGAGGGAGGGAGGAAGAAGGAATGTTTTACCTACTCTGTCTAATATATGGTTAATATTGCACAATTAAACTGGTACTTATAGTCTTAGGAAAGGTTTTGCGTAATATATATCCTGGATCAGCTTCCAATAAAATGCTGTCCAAGATAAAGAAGCTCTTGAAATTTTTCCTTTCTTTTCTTTTTTTTATTTCTTTAGTTAGTTATTTATTTTTGTGAGGAGGATTGGCCCTGAGCTAACATCTCTGTCAATCTTCCTCTACTTCGTATATGGGATGTCACCACAGCACGGCTTGACAGGCGGTGCTGTGTCCGTGCCTGGGATCTGAACCTGCAAACCCCGGGCCACTGAAGCCGAGTGCGCAAACTTAACCACTATACCATGGGGTCAGCCCCCTTAATCTTATTTTTATAAGGGGAATTTTTTAATTAAGATGGAAAAAATCCTTTTACATATGCTATTTATTTCAAGAGGTTAAGATAATTGATTTAGTACTCTCCCCAGAATATGTTTCCTCTCCTTATTTCTCCTCCTCCTCCTCCTTCTTTTCCTCCTCTTGTTCATGTTCTTTTGCTCTTTATATTTCTTTTCTCTATGTGCTCTCTTTTGTATCTAGTTGTAAAAAATTAACTGGAAGCCCCATGGATAAATCCAATTCACAAATGTTTTTGGTTTAGTCCACTAGCATTTTATAAAAACTTTGAATTATTTTCAGCATTTGAAAATGGACAGATTTCATATAAACATGTGGCAATCCAATTTCTCACTAAAATTCAGATCTAGGAAACCATGCCTGTCTATAGGAGTTGCCTCCTTTGATGAGCCATCCACTGTCTAATTTGCCAAAATCCAGCCCATTTTTTCCACTTACATTGTAAAACTGGCATCCATTGGCTTTTGAGTTTGCCATGTCTAGGACCCATTTCAAAATCCAATGTTGGTCCAGTGCTTACACAGGACTGTTCACTAGGTTCCAGAAGGCAATATTAGAACTTCTGCTTATGATTATTTTTATATTATGATGAGAAGGAATTGCACTTTGCTAAGATTTAATACAGCATTGACGACATGCCCATATTCATCGCCTGTATCAGATGGTGATGTGCCTTACGTGGCTCATGGGCTATTTGGAGAACAGTAAGTTTTTCATATTGCAGAGTAGTTGACAGGTAGGCCATCATTTTTAGGTCACTTTCAACATGGTATGATGTTAGAGTTTAATTAAAAATAAGAATTATATGATAAACTCTCAGAGAATGGACAGCTGATATTGAAAGATGCCTATAAAGAAATAGAGGTAACAAATAACATTGGTAGTATGAGCACAGGTGAACAAAAACATAACAGAGCTGACTGTACTCCTACTTCTAGTACAGTCTTCATCAGCCATATTATGAGCCAAAACCATTATGATCTGATAAGATGTTGTCCACTACAAATGAATTTTTCAAGGTAAAGGTGACATTTTAACAGAGTGTGAAAGTGTCTGTTTTTGTGCTATGAAGAAAACAGTTTGAAAACAGATGCTTAAAAATGCTTCCATTGTTCCATTCTGAAAACTATAAGTGTGTCTGCTATAAGGAGAAAAACATCTAGGATAAATGTCTCCCTGTTACACACACACACACACATGCACACACACAGACAAACACAAACTTGGATGCAGAATCACTGAACTTGTATTAAAATCTCCCCAATATGAAGTTTCAGGGCATTTTAAAGTCATTTATAAAAATTTTAAAAGGCACTCCCTCCTGAGAATTTACAAGTACAACAGTAAAACATTTCACATAAATGGTAGATTGGATTAAAATTTTTTATTATTGAGAAATGATCCAATGTTCTATCTTACATTTGGACCCATATATATATATATATATATTTGTAAAGTATCTTTTTCCTAGCTATGACAGCCATGAAAACTAAGATTAGAATTAAAATAACCTTATAGCCAGGCAGTTAAAGTGTTGTATTATAGTTTTAAAACGTAATCTTCAAAACTAATGAACTATATTTATTGGATTTTCCCTTAAAAAATTACTGCATTCCAATGGTTATAAACAAAGTGTGCATTTTAACATCTCTGAAATTAGAGTTGTACCTTATGATTGATGGGCAGCATGTGATAGTTAAATTGGCCGTATTTTGCCTTCCTTAGTGGTACATGAAATAATAGTACATCTTACATTTAATGGAATATAGCACTAATAATGCTAATGATATTATCTTTAATGAGAAAAATTGATTTTCTACAATTAATATATTATATAAATATAATTTATGAAATATTTTAATTTCATCTTTTATAAAAGTACACTTTGTACATTTCACTATCTTCTAGGATTTATAATGTGTAAAATATATTGCACAGTAGCAAATATACGTAGTTCATAAATGAATAAATATTTACATAATGAATGCATATCCCAAAAAGATTTATAGATGGGGCATATAATCAAAAAAGTTTGGATCCACAGCTCCAGCCAGTATACCATGTTGTCTAATACATTTTTTCTTTTGAAAATCTAGTCAGTCAAGAAAAAAGCAAAGAAAGGAAACATTACTTTGAGAAAGGAATTTATGTCCCTTGTATGAGCTGGGCCTCCCTTTGTGGAAGAGAGCTTCAAAGATAACAGCAATGTTCTATTTCTTAAGACAGCTGTAGCCATTTGGGTTTTCATTTCATTATTATTCAAAACATGTATATACATTACAAATACTTTTTATGTATAATATATTACAATATTTCTTTATTAATATATACTTATTTAACAGATAGTAAACTTTTTACTGAACTATAGCACACTATTTAAGATATAGTTATTTCTGTATTGTTTTTATATTTTGCTTATTGCTTAATAGTTTTGAGCACTGTTTTTTGGTGCTAGAGACATAGGGGTGGAAAATCTAGAATACTCTTGTCTAGGAGCTTACATGCTAGTGGGAGAGAAAATAATAAAGAAGTAAGTAAGATATTTTCATAATTGATAAAGGCTGGGAAGAAGGTAGAATCAGGGTAATGTGATAGAGTTGACTGGAGTTTAGGCTTAAGACTAGTTAGGGTGATTGTAGAAGGCCTAATGTTATAGTGATTTCTAAAATGAGACTGATTGGTTCTCCAAAATATACCCCAAATCTGTCCACTCTTGTTCCTCTCCCAAGCAAAATCATCTGTGTCTTCAAGGTCAACAGCAGCCTCCTCCCTGGCAGCCCAGCTTCCAATACACCTATGCCCACCATCTATCCTTCTCTACCCACAACCTTTGAGTCAGGAGCCTTCAGGTCTCATGTCTCTTCATCGTCTTCAGATTCACTACCATCTGCGTCCTCAGCTGTGGTTGGTGAGGTTCAGCTGTAATATTTTCTATTAAAATGGGTGAAGCCCATATATATTCTCATGACATAGAAAAACAAAGGACAATTACTTCCCTCTAGAAGCCTAGAGCTGCCTTTGGGATATTTACTACCTTCAAAGGCAAATCTCTGTGACCTATTAGGGATCTGCTGGGTTCTTTTGTCTAGACTTCACCTTTTGAAATTTCCAATACAGGAACACCTACATACTGGGAATGAGAATGGGGTAACCTTATGTTTGCTCTGTCATTTTGGCTTTAGTTATGTTATTTGTTTTCTGAAATGATGCTAATGAAAAATACAGGTATATAATTTTTAATCAGCTAGGTCCCCTTGGCCAGCCCTGGTGATCTATTGGAAAGATTTTCTCACTGCTGTGGCTGGGATTCAGTTTCTGGTTGGGGAACCGCAATACCCGTCTGTCAATTGTCATACGGTGGTGGCTGCATGTTGTGGTGATGGTGAAAGCTATTTAAAGTATTTAATGTATTTAAAACACCAGCAGAGTACCCATAATGGACAGAATTCAGTGGAGCTTCCAAATTACAACAGGTTAGGAACAAGGACCCAGCCACCCACTTCTGAAAAAATTGGCCATGAAAACCCTATGAATAACAGTGGATCATGTCTAATATCGCACCGGAAGGTGAGAAGATGGTGCAAAAAGACAGGGCAGGGTTCTGCTCTGCTGTACACACCGTCACCAGGAATCAGAATAGATTCGATAGGACTAACAACAAAGGTCTCATTGACATCCTATTTCCTAATGTGAGTCAGCACAGTAAATGGTGATGTGTTTTCTTGAACATATTCCTGGAAGGAGAGGGCAAGTTGAAATTGCTCAGTCATAATGTTTCCTATCAAACTATGTCCTGGTTTTTTTTTGTTTATTTGATTATCTTTTAAATTTCTCAGTGTTCCTGACCTCTATGTATAGATAACAGACTTGTGGCTATAAGCTTTTCTTTTGAGGAGACAAATCACCATGCTTGTTTAGCCAAACTAAATGGAGAAAAAATAAATAAAGGGAAAATGTTTCTAAGCAGTATTTAGCTCTACACTTAGAGCTGAAACCTGAAGGTCCTCTAACACAAAAGTATTAACTGTAGGCTAAGATCTCCTTGTTGTACAACCACTAACAGCATTTGAGGGACTTCATTTCTATTTGTCATCTCACAAACTGCTAAGAAATTTGTTGTTCCAACAAAGATGGTTGTCTAGCCCGGGTGTATCCCAATGTCCATCTTGACTCCCAAGTCTGTTTTCCATCTCCGCCCCTGAAATCCAGATTTGTCACTGGCAGGAGAGGGTGTCTTGGTTTTGTCAGTGTGACAGCTCCTATCCCTGAGAAGCTTCTTAGCACTTCATTTGTACTGTCATGAAAATCCATGGCCTCCAATTTACCCCCTCCTCACCCTATGTATGTAACACTCCAATGATGTTCTGTTTTTATAAGAATTAATAAATTCACTGGGACTTCCAAAACCCAAAATGTAATCATGCCTTTGGGGGGAGATTGGTGACAATGCTTATGGACTCCTCTTTTGCGTCTCCTTTTTGAGTTAATGGAACTGTATCTGGGAAAAGGTAAGCTGATAAATTAAGATGATCCAAATAAGAAATTTTTAAAGTTTTTGTTTACATTAAAATAGCATTCAGTAAATAGGTTTTTAATTTACCTTAATAACAGCTGCTCTTCCTTGAGCTTCTACAGCTTGATGGCTTGCTAAGAGCTTTATATATATAATGTAATATATTCTCATCATGCTATGTGTGTGTGTGTGTGTATGATTTAATTCATTATGTTACCATCAAAATTTCCTTTTTGGTAAAATAAGAACAATACCTATCTCCCAGGGCTGTCCGCATAATACTGAGGTAATGCTTGTTCAAAGTGCCTTGACATCGGCAGTACTTAAATATAGCTGATTTTGCTGTGATTGTTACTTACTCTTATTTCTATCTCTCTTACTTGATGGATAAAGAACGTGTTTCACAGACGTTGACTTGCTTCAAAAGTTGACCTACTATGACAAGGTTTAAATTGGCATCAAGGACTGAAATCCTAATTTATGTACCCATTTTCTTTCCACCTTCCACCTAGGCATTTTGATTATTTTGTTTTGATTTGTTTTGTTTTTATTTTGTTTTGCTGAGTCTTGTGTCTTCTTGCCTGAGTTCTTTGCCCTATGCATACTATGTTTCTTTTTTTATTTTCTACTGCCATTCCACTTGTTTTTTCCCTTAATAGCACTGACTGCTTCTCTCCAGTGCACCTCCTGCGGGGAATGTGGTTAGGAAAAGACCTGTGAAACACTCCCCTTTCAGATCTCGTCTTGTTTCTCACCTTTTCGGTCTACTTTGGATCTTTGCATTGATTTTCTCAATTATATACGTCAAAATTCATCTTTCCTTATTTAAGTTGCAATTATGGAGAGCACCCTGTCTTATAATTCTATCAAACACATGAGATGTATTTTTTATTGTTTTGTTTTAATGTTTACGAATAAAACTTTTAAATTAAATACTATTACCACAAGTGCCAGAGGACTCAGAGCTAGCATCCAGGTGAAATAAATGAGGTGCCCAGGGTGCAAAATTTAAGGAGGCCCTTGCTCTCAGCTTCAGGCAAGTGGAATCTGTAGCTCTGAGTGAGCTCCTCCTTAAAATTTGCACAACAGGAGTTTACCAGCTTCATCTGGGCCCAGGACTATCTAGATATTTTTTTCTCAGAATCACCAGTTCCCTTAGTTCATTCCTGGATTGAGAAGGAGAATACTTTGTTATTTTGGCTTTTTCATAATAAAAGGGCTTAATTTATAGCCCTCTTGGAATTTGCTGTGGCATGATAACAAGTTTAAAACCAGACAACGTTTTCTTGAAGGCCAGGTGTTCAAAGTATAATAAACAGCTCCCTAAAGATTAGAAAATGAATATTTAACTAGATGACTACATTTGATTTCTTTCATTCATTTTTTCATTATTTCAGTGAAAACCTTCTCGATGAAAATCATATTGACAAGATTTTAATATTTTCTGGTAAATGAAACCTGTCATTCTAATGAGTTTAGTATTTCCTTACAGTACCATTTGGTAAACTTTGGCGGCAAGTAATTTTCTCCATAGTTAAGACTTAGGGAATTTCATGCAGATTGTACATCAGGAGTCCAAATTGGTCCTGAGAGGTTGATAATTATGATGAAAGCAGCTATATAAGTCCTGTTTCAAAGAGCTTGATGATTTTTTTTTAAAAATAGGAGAAAAAAAATCCTCATCCATGGAAGCTTTAAGTACTTAATTATTGTTATTTTCCTTTCAAAGGCAAAGAGTCCTATCGTGCCCATCAAAACAGAGTTCCGTGCAAAGGGTTTTAGTTTCTTTCTTAAAAAACTAGGCCCAAGAAACAAAGATCTCTAGAGCTGTCGTTCATTAAAAATTAGCAGTTAGTACAGTTTCCTTGGAAATAGAGGCCAAAATATCTGCATTTACATTTCCACTGTCTTTATCTTATGACTGTCATTCCAGAAACTGTAATGTAGTTAGAAGGAGAAACATTTTAGAGCTCCAACATCAGATTTTGCAAAGTAAATATTTTCCAATTATCACAATTGACAGTTTTCATCTGATTGCCTATCAGAACTCAGAGAAAAGTCCCAAAGCAATGCAAAAACCTGATAAAATCGTCAGGTTTCTCTACATTTGTGCATCTTCCTAAATACTGCCTTGTCACCTTCATTCCCATGCTTATGTCTGGAGACAACCCAAATGTAATTTGTTATTGTTGTTGTTTTTAACTTGTATTACCAACATTAAAGGAAATTCGCAAGTGTGTTATAGTTGTTTGTTGTAAATTCTCTAAGATTCTTATGGAAAATTGAACCCAATATAAGACATGTGCATGGGATATTGACACAATATGAGGTATTCTGTTTTGCACCTTTCATAAAGCTCATCTATTGCATTTTTTAGCACTAAATTGAATTCGGTCTTAACCTAAGACAAATAATGACTTTCTGATTATCTTTCTATAAATGATGAAATGAAATGCATATAGTCACCCAAGAGAGAGACAAATAAATAGCTAGTGTGGCCTTTGGGAAGAAAGCAAAACTATTAAAAGCTAGAGGTGAACTTTTTTAGCTGGCTTTTTGATTTTTTAAAATATTTTTTCTTTACTTCCATATCATGTTTGTTAATGGTTATAGTGACAGGCGTTGTGTCTCAGAATCTGTTCAAATCCTCACAGAAGCAGCAACTGAGACTGAAGAAAAACTGGCTCTTTTGGGTTAATCTAGGATTTCCAAACTGGGTTTAGATCAAAAAAGAAACCCAAGATTTCCCAGTGAATGGAGATCTTGGTTTTATTCATATAAAGCTCTTCCATCACCCACTCCAGCATGATGCTTCTGAAATGCAGAAAGCTGTCACTTCTGAGATAAAGCCACTAATCCACCCCTGTCCTCGGCATCTCTGTGTTTGGTGGGCAGATCTTTTTGGTGTGGATATTTCCTATCACTTATTCCCAGTGCTACCTTTGTGTCATAAGCTGATTGCTTTAACTGATGCTTTTCTTGTCTTCCAGATTCAACAAAGACAACCAGACGGCTCTGTGTGGTGTTTGGAGAGCAGTCCCTGTTGAAGCTCTTCTGCAGGTAATCCCCAGGAATGACAGCGCATGTGTCCTAAACCGAAAGAGTTGCTACTATGTTCACTCAATCAGAGCGTCTGTGAATTCTTGTTCCTAAGTGAATATGCAAATCAACAATAGCCTCATTTGGTATTTGTCTTCTTCTTAGTCGGGATTCTACCCTTTCTTGTTGCTCACATACAGGAAAAAAAAAATGCATGTGTTTATCAAAAAAACAAACAGCTGCTCCTCCCTCCACCCAGGCTAAATTAGTTATCCAGGGCCCTCATTACACTCTCCATTTACCGCTTATAAGGCCAGGAGCTTCTTGCTGATAAAGACAGTGTCTCAATTATTTTTTAACCCCCAGTGTCCGATATGTAGGTGCATAAAGAAAGTTGTTTAAATGATTGAATGAACTAATAACAGAAAACTTTTAAAAGATTGTATCGATATCCATATATGGACCTAGATATAAAATACATCATCTACAACTCCATCAAGTTTCAATTTTATGTGTTCACATTTTTCACTGGTGTGATCTTCGTTTCAATCTAAGCCACCTTCCTGACTTGGGTATTCTGTTAAATGAGCACACAACCCATGTGTCCTTTTCCTTGTTGTGTATATTGTGCCTTTGCACTGGAGAAAGAATGTCCACATTTGAGGGAGACTTGATGTGTTCTAATGAGGCTGACTGTCTCCGAGCTGGTGGCTGGCACCCTGAGAGTTCTTCCTGTCACCCAGGGTGTTTCAGTCTAAGTGTTAGCCAGTTGGTGAATGAGATTTTGGAAAAGCTCCAAGCTATAGTTAATTAAGTGCTTTTTCGAAACTCAACTGTCTTGGCTGCCTTCATGGATGCCTTTTCTCTCTTTAGTAAGCGGTTCGTTTTGCTTTTTTGCACATCTAACCTTATTTACAGTTTTCTCCTGTAAAATAGAAACACAATATAGTACTCAGGCAAACTGCGCATTGCTTTAGATTTGTTTAAAGGTTTCTAAAAGGCAATGAGATTACATATGTAACAGCACTCTGAAAACTATCAAGAATTCTAAAAGGAATTTATCATTTTTTATTATCATTCATTTTACTTTTTATAAATCGCATGGGAATATCTGACTTCTGAACCTGTGACATGAGACATTTCTGTATTTTTTACAGAGTTTTGATGGACTTTTTGGTTTTTCTTTTTGTTTTATATACAAGGTGGGTTGCTTGTGTGCAAGTATGCTTTCTGGACATTTCCACATGTGCTTTTTTTTTTGGCTTTTTAATTCATTCTTTTCACTTTGGCTTTTCTTGTTCACACCTACAGAGAACAAACTTCATGATAAAGCTAATACTTCCACTCTAAAAATGACAAGTCTGTGGGATTTAGGGGGGAAGGGTTGGGAAAAAGAACAAGCTGAGGAAAAATTAAATAGTTCCCAAAGAGCATTTTACTGACCGAAATATAATCCCAAAGGAAGCTGCTATAATGTAAAAGACTTGGAATAAGAAATCTTGATATTAGGTACATGTAAGCTACAGTCAGAGGAGTTAAGAAATGGATGAGTTGCAGATAATATCGGCTGTTGTATTTGAAGACATTTCATTGGTGAATTCTGAAATGGAGTCCTCTGTTGGATAGACACTTTGGCAGCCTCAGTATTATTGATCTATTGAAGACAAAGAGGAAAACATTCTGATCGGTATGCTAAGAAGAGTTTACTTCCCGGGGAAGGCAGGCGGTCTCATGCTTCCGAACTTTTCATTGCAATTGTGAAGCCCACCTAGGAAGACAGAGGACTGAATTATTAAAGAAACTGAGTTTTCTAGCCTTGAAGCAGAATTTTCAATATTCTGCAAATTTTACAACGTCTTGTTTGAAAATACACGTTTTCCCATGTTTAGAGACAGAAAGAAAGATAATTCACTCAGAAGTGAGAAAAGTTAGCTGTGACACTAAAATTCAGTTGAATGTATTAAAGTATAACTTGGGTTTTAGATACTTGTCTTAAGAATAGGTCATTAAGAATTTGAACAGCTGGCCTGCTGTTTGATATTATGTCAATCCCAAAATAATCTGTGGGGAAAATTAATGTTGTTATTAATATTTTAAATCTTTTTGTCTAGATGAGCTGGTATAATAATAATCACGTTTTCAACTCATACATGAAACTTTTTCCTTAAAACATCCTATTTTCACAATATGACTTGAATTAAATCTTTTTTAAACATACGAATAAAGCACAGTACATGGCGTGGAGGAATATGTGTTTCACTTCCTTTTTTCCTGGATGACACTCTAGCTAGTAGCCAAGGGTGAGGGTTTTAAAACAACATGGGCTTGAGATGAATTCCGTCTTTGCCATTTTTCTAACTGTATAATGTTGGTAAGCTATTTAACATCTTCAAGTTAGACTTCCCCCACTTGTAAAATGGGAATTATAATAGGACCCATCTTATGAGTTTGCTATTAAGATTAAATCAGAAAACATGAAAACATGTAGCAATGTCTGAAACACAATAAAGACTCTAAATATGCTGGATATTCATATTATTCCAATAACTCTATGGAGGATACAGTATAAAAATGTAGAAATTTGTTTGACTCAAATGCTAAAGGCCCTTGTTCTGTTGGTAAGATATATACAAAGTAGAGCCTTTTATTTGTTTGATGGCAAGTCTGTAAATATGTTTTGATCCCACTTTTCTTTGGGTGGAAGTGAAGCCTTGGCAGTACATAAGTTCCCAGAGAGGTAGAGGTGTGACAAGGTCTTCTCTCAGCTTTGACCGAAGTGCTCATTAGTGCCTGCTAATGAGAAAAGCTTAGGTCAGAGGCCAAAGAGAATACACTCTCAGGGTAAGAAATGGGAGAGGTCAAAAGGCTAAGGTCAAAAATCAGTGATCCAGGTCAAATCATGACAGTGGATAACCCAGTGTCAAGAATCAGGTGGCCACAAGCAGAAGGTGCACTTCCACGGAGAAGAGAAATGAGCACAAATTGTCACAGCTGGAATGAATTAAAACAGTGTGTTCCTTGACATCAATCAGAATATCATTAGAAGAGTTTCCTTTGGAGTTCAGGCAAAAAATTAGTCAGAAGCATAAGTTTTTTTTTGCTACCAGATAATAGAAAAATATTGCTTTCCAAGCTATATGCGTATAAAATCTGAAAATATTTGCCTGATGGAGTTGGAATTAGGGATGGGGTCACGTTACATGTTACAGTTCAAATTATAGGATCTTGTTTGAAGATAGGCATTCTTTGGTTTACCCATGATGCTTATAGACCTTGTAGGAACAAATGCCTCAGTTCATGTTTGGGTTTGAGTCACTCATTCATTCATTCATTTGTTCATATATTTTTTAATTTATTCTGTTTTTGTTAGACCATGCCATAGTCTTTTTCTTGCAATGTTCCATTTTCACCTCAGTATGTTGATGTATTTGTTCTGCGTTACTTCATTTTCCTCTGCAGCCAGGACAGACAGACACTTTCTTTATATACAGAGCCACATGATCATTGGTGTTAGGTCTATTTTCCTGGTATTATGCTTGTCCCTCCAAAATGCAGCTCTTCACCAAACATTCAGAAGGATCTTTGTAAAATACTCATCTAAAGGTGTCATTCTCTTACATAAAACCCTTTATGAAAACCCTTTATTCACTTCTCCTTGGTCTCAGAAGACAATCTAAACTCTTCGCCTGGATCTAAATGGCTCAGCATTATTTGCTCTTGCCTAACTCTCCAGTCCCATATCATACCTCTCCCCTGCTTGCTCACCGTTCTCCAGCCAGTATGGGTTTCTTTGTCTTCCTGAAATATTCCAGCCCTTCCTCAACCTGAGATTTCTGTGTCTGGCTGCTCTTTACCTATGCTTCCCAAAGTGGACTTGTTCTCCTTTTTCATTCATGTCTCAGCTCAGATATTACCTAATAGAGAGGGCATTTTAGACTAACGTGTTATTCTGTCATTATTCTATTTATTGTCTTTATAGCATTTATCGTAATCTATTATTTTTGTTTATTGATTGAATTACATTATTATGGTCTCTTTCAACCCCATTAGCATGTGTACTCCATAAGACTAAAAGCTTTTTCTGTATTGATTGTGACTCTATCCCCCAGACCCGGAAAAAGATGCTTGGCAGTTGGTAGGTGCTCAATAGTATTTTTTAACAAATAAATGAATAAGTCACAGCCTTATTATCTTGTCACTGTCATAGTTCATGATCTTCCTTCATGCTTTGAGTTATGCAATGTTCATTGAGGACTTATCACGTGAAATGAACTTGGATGTTGGGGACATGCAGATAAACAAAAACTTGCTTCCATCCCTCTATGATAGGGCTAACAAATATGTTGGTGAAATCCTCGAGCACTATGTGTAGAAAGATTCTCAAGCTATGTCTCAACTCATGAAAAGATGCCAGCAGCACAGAAGAGGGAAGAGAAAGTACTCAGGTCATAGATTGTCCATTCCTGCTTAACTATGGAACAGAACAGATACATTTGCAATCTGTCTTGTGGAAAACAGTGGTGTTTTATAAGTCCCTTATGTGCCATGCCACCTTTAGCCATGGAACTTTGTTGCACAGGCCCTCTTGCCTGTCCTCCTCATGGCCCCTTCACCTAGTGGTCATCCTTCATTTCTCAGCAAAGGACTCTTGTTCAGGGATTCATCCTCTGACGACCTCTCCCCTGTCCCTAGGCTAGGCTAATTCTTCTGTCCTACACTTTCCACAGCCTCCTGAACTTCCCCTTTATAGCTCTTAACATTATTGTCATTGTACATGGATCTGTGTCATTAGTGGATTAATGTCTGTCTCTTCAGCTAGACTGTGAACTCCATGAGGACATGTCTATCTTTGTTTTGCTCACAATTTCCAACACCAACTACAGAGGTTCACACTGTTTTTCCCTTGGAAACTCTATGTTAATATAATATTATGCTAATTCTGAAGCACCAAATCTAACATAACATAAATTTTTGACATTGCCCTTAATGATTTTGATACATTCTCACTGCTATGGTTTTGTGCTTATATCTGGAGATGATGATTTCATAAAGTAAACAATTTTTAAATCTATGACAATAAGTGATTATGAAACGGCAAGAAAACTACAGTGATAGATAGATGTTTGTGCCACAAAGCAATAGTAGAAACTTTCTGGGCCTAGCTAAATCTCTCCTCTTCCATCTAGCATCATGCAACTACTTTTGCCTACATTATTCACCACCATTTCGAAATTTATTTCACATCTATATCGTGAGATTAGCAATTAAAACTTTCCCTATCCACATAGAAAACACAGTGTAAACAGCCATTTTTTTTTTTCTCATGCTCCCTTGTGTACCTCTCTCTCCTAAATGTTTTAGGCATAAAAAATATTTTTATATTTGAGTGATTTACTTCACTTATCAGATGATTTTGTTCAGCTTTAAAAAAAAAATAAAGGCTCCAAAAGCCCCTTCCCACTTTTTTTTAAAAGGTGAAAATGTGAATATGAACAAGACATTTATACTTTCAGAGCCAGCTACTTACATTTATAACCTTGAGGTTGCCTTTGATCCTAAATCAGCTTTTAATTACCATTGTAGTTACATTGGTGAAAAGATGATTCTATTATTTCCAGAACACAGCAAGGATATGACCAATACTATCTCATGAGTACAGTTATTTTAAGGCTTTTATTACTAATTATAGTTGGTTTATTGTAATTCATTGTTCACCGGCCTTCTAGGCTATTTACTTAAGGTTCTATTCAGCATTACAGCTGCTGCCGCAGCTGCTATTCCTCTGAGATTCTTCCACTATATGAGAGTAACAGGGCTCCTATTTGGAAGAGGGTATAATTGGGCTCAAGGGAGATACTTAACTTGGTGTCCCCTAGAATGTGCTTACAAGAGGGTGCATTATTCCCAACTCCAAGAAGAGGTTTAAGAATGTAAAGAGAATGGTAGATGAGCCCTTTAACTATTACAAACTGACATGAGCAAGAATGAAACCATTTATTTATTTATTTGCTTATTCAGCTAGCTAGGTAGCTGCAGCTAGTTTTCCCTTTGTATTAGAGTTGTGCTTTATAAAAAAATTTTCCTGATTACTCAGTTCCAAGTCCAGCCTCATTTCCTCTTTTGCAAATGAAAAATAGATTTTCTAGGTTCCTATGCATTTCATTTATTCCAGAAACATTATCTGGTACCTACTATGTGCCTGGAATAAATTTGGCAACTCACGCATTTAGTATTAGCAAGCAGACACAAAGATAGTCATTTGACCTCTGTCTGTAAGCTCGAGGAATTCCCACTCTGGCTGTTAGGTATTTTGACAAGTGGTTGCATGAAAGTTTGCAAAAACATTCTGATGGCATGATCACCTAATTTTCTAATTGAATCAAGCAACAGAACACTTCAGTAAGTTTGAAATGGGAGGCAGGGCGGGAGAGAACGAGTGTCATGGACTAAAGATTTTTCTCTAACTGTGTTAGGTTGTGAGGGTAGCCAGACTCATTCTGTTTTACCCTGTTTGTACAAGGGCAGACGTTTTAGCCACCCCCATATTTTAAACTTCACTCTTTTTATAAATGACAAATTATTTTTAGACGCTTTATCCTAGTTAACAAACCCTCTAGTGAAGATTTAGATGGAGATATTTAAAATACTTGACTTAGGCATTTGTAGATCTCTAACTGAAATCTTCAAACGCTCGCCAGCCTCCACTGGACTATGCATTTCTGATTAGAATAGGTCAAATGTAAATGAATGTTTCCAAGAGAATGAATTAAGTGCACAGGCCATTATATCCCACTGTCTACACTGAAGTATTTTAGAGTAAATTGCAAGCAACATTAAGGAGAGGTTGGCATCTCCCTCTCTGCTTGGATACTTGCTGAGTTACAGAATCAGCAGTCTTGCCACAGGGCTGCAATGGGAGCCGAGCCAAGAGGAGTGAGAGAGATCTTGGGCAAGCACACCATACATCAAAACCGCATACCAGCAGAGGCCACCGGCAGCAGTCAGACTAGACCAACCCCAACCCAGATGAGACATGAAGCATCTCCTTACCAGAATTAACTGATTCCTTCCATTAAAATCAACCCGGATGTGTCTTTCCCCTCTTCTCCTAGACTTTGATCCTGGACGGCTAGAACTAGAAGAGAGCAGGAAGAGACCAAAAACGAAGATAAGAAATCAACAACTTACCTTTTTCACCCGACCTGCCCTCACTTTAGAACCCTAAGTTTGAAGTTTACTTAGTGAAAGAGAGTGAGAAAGAGATCAATGATCATTCAGATGACTCTGAAGGTTTAAACTGGTCTGAAAGGAGTTTGCTTGCTTATAAGGTGTTTATTTGTTTATTTGTTTGTTTGTTTATTTTATGGTGGCAAAATACTCAAGAACATGAAATTTACCATTTTTAAATATAGAGTAAAGGCAGTGGGTACATTTGCATCGCTGTGTAATCCTCACAACCATTCATCTCCAGAATTTTTCATCTTCCCATTCTGAAACTTTGTACTCATTAAATGCTAACTCTCTGTTACTCATCTCCAGTCCCTGGCAGCCACCATTCTACTTCCTGTCCCTATGAATTCGACTACTCTAAGTACCTCATTTAAGTGAAATCAAACAGTATTTGTCCCTTTCCTGCTGGCTTATTTCACTTAGCACAATAATTTTAAGCTTCATCCATGTTATAGCCTGTGTCAGAGTTTCCTTCATTTTGAATGACATCCCATTGTGTGTGAGTGTGTGTGTGTGTATGTATACCGCATTTTGTTTGTCTACTCATCTATCAATAGATACTTGAATTGTTTCCAAGTTTGGCTATCGTGAATAATGCTGCTTTAAACAGGGATGTGCAAATATTGGATCGAGTCCCTGCTTTCAGTTCTTTAGAGTTTGTACCCCAAAATGGAATTGCTGGATTATAAAGTAATTCTATGTTTAATTTTTTGAAGAATTGCTTTCAAGCATATACCATTTTCCACAGAAATTGCATTACTTTACATTCCCAACAGCAATGTACAAGGGTTCCCATTTCTCTACATTCTCGTCAACACTTGTTATTTTCTGGATTTTTTTTTTGATAGAAGCCATCCCAGTGGGTCTAAAATGGTATCTCAGTGTGGTTTTTACTAGCATTTCGCTGATGATGAGTGATGTTGAACATCTTGTCATGTGTTTAAGCCTTCCACGTATCTTCTTTGGAGAAATGTCTATTCAAGTTCTCTGCCCATTTTTTAAAATTGGGGTTTTTCTTTTTTGTTGTTGGGTTCTAAGAGGTTTTTTTTTATATATATTCTGGATATTAATCTCTTATCAGATAATATAATTTGCAAATATTTTCTCCCATTTTACGGGTTGCCTTTTCACTTTGTTGATAGTGTCCTTTTACACACAAAAGACTTTAATTTTGTTTTATCTTGTTTTTTTCCTCCTTCTTCTCCTCCCCAAAGCCCCCCAGTACTTAGTTGTATATTCTAGCTCTAGGTCCTTCTGGCTGTGCTACGTGGGATGCCGCCTCAATATGGCTTGATGAGTGGAGCCATGTCTGCGCCCAGGATCCAAACCAGTAAAACCCTGGGCCGCCAATGCAGAGCACACAAATTTAACCACTTGGCCATGGGACTGGCCCCAAAAGGCTTTAATTTTGATGAAGTCCAATTTATCTAATTTTTTCTTTTGTTGCCTATGCTTTTGGTGTCATATCCAAGAAATAATTACCAAATCTAGTGTCGTGAAGTTTTCCCCTTATGTTTTCTTCTAAGAGATTTATAGTTTTGCTCTTACGTTTAGGTCTGTGATCCATTTTGAGTTAATATTTGTACATGGTGCAAGGTAAGGGTCTAACTTCATTCTTTAGCATGTGGCTATCTAGTTTCCCAAAATCATTAGTTAAAAAGACTGTCCTTTCCCTTTTGAATGGTCTCGGCACCTTGGTTGAAAAATCATTTGACCTTATATGTGAGGGTTTATTTCTGGGCTGCGTTCTGTTCCCTTGGCCTATATATTTGTCTTTATGCAATATCACACTATTTTGTTACTTGTTTTTTTTTTTTAACATATGCCTGAAGAAAACAGTTATGGAATTTGCCTAAGATGTCTGACGTGTAATGGGATAATGGGATAACATTGGCCATATGGTTAGAGGCCATGAATTAAGAAATAAAAAGTTATTTTAAAAAGTAAAAATTAATTTTAATACCCCAACAAGTTGGAACTGTTTGTATTGGTCAGCGTTTCCACATTGAAACTGCAAATCAAACAAACATAAACCTCAGTGGCATACAACATTAAGCATTTAGTTGGCGCATCATTCTGCAGGTGGTTGGCATTGGCTTGTTTTAGGCTAAGCTAGCTCAGCTGTGGTGGCTCTGTGCCATGTGTTTCTTATCCTTCTCTTGGAGACCAGAAGGCTAAAGATGATCTTTTCATGGAGATGGCAGAACTATAAGAGGGTAAGTAGAACAAAGGAGTTTCTTAAGGCCTCAGGTTTGCAACTATCACACTGCCATTTCTGCCTCATTCTGTTGGCCAAAGCAAATCCCACACCTGGACCCATTTCTAGGGGTGGAAAATATGGTCTGTTCCTTTAACTGGAAGAGCGAAAGGTCCCATGGCCAAGGCAGTGAATTTAAGTTACCTAAAGTCCTTGATAATCTAAAAGCAAAAAATTAACTTCTCTTACTATCTATATTTCACCTATGACTTTTCTTTAGGGAAGAATGGAAAGTAAAGTCTAATTTAAAGGAGGGAAGGGAACTGGTGGGGTTAAAAAAAAAGATGTCTCTTTCTCCTTTGGTATATGTTTGGATTCGTGTCATTAAATGTACACGTTCTGCTACTTCACTGCACACATGCATGGTTTCCTTACTAGTTGTGAACTACTTAAGGACGGATGCCTTCTTATAAAAAGTGCTACTACTAATAAACAATATTTATGAAGCATTTACCATGTGCCAGGCTCTGTGCTAAATGAAGTACAGATATTGTTCCATTTAATCCTCCAGACAACAATCTTAAGTAAATAATAGAATCCTCGTTTCACAGATGAGAAAATTAACATGCAGAGAAGTTGAATTATTGGACAAACTCATACAGCTTCTTTCCCTGGTATCTAGCCCTGTGTAGTAGATCCGTAAGTGTCAGTCAGGGTAGAACTGCTACGAAGCAGGGGCATGGGATACTATTTCTGCCAACTGTCCCAAAGTAAATTTTCCAAAAGGAAAAAAAATACATTTGTCAGAAGTGCTGTAGCAAAAACTACATCAAAGCAATCATAAACAACGTGAAATAATTCTATTTGATCCTCATCACTGTAAAGAATTCAAAATTATCCCCTGGTATAAAAGTAAAATAAAGGCAGACTGCAGACTCTCTTGAAAAGAGAACTGCTCCTACCGTATATATGAAACCGACCTCTCAGGTTTTTCTTTGAGTTACTGTTTTGTTTCTGTTTTTTTCACCTAAGCTTTGGGTACTTAGTAAATGTTGATTGAATGAATAAATGTCATATGTAATTTAAATGATGAAGACGCACTCATTTTAAGGTGTGCAAAACATCTGGTATGAGCTAAAGTCCTTACATTTTCTTTCACTTAAGTTACACTAGCTTCACATTGAGATATAATTAAATCTTTGGGTCGAGATGTATCCTGTTTTGCCTTGGTCTATAAACTTATGCTTAAAGACGAAAAAAAAAAGATTCTGTGACCATTTTTATACAGCCTACATTTATTTATATTCAGAGTAAGATATAAGAATTTTAGCATTTATTGTGAAAATAATATGGTGGGATAGAATAAGATGATCTGAATGATTAATTTCTTATGGCCAGAGCACTGTGCAAATTTAAATTATATTAATGCTTTCGTTTTTTCATAGTCAATATTTACATTTCTTAATAGTGAAAATCTGCTTAAAAAAAAATCAAATGAATCATGATCCTGAGGCCTTGAGCAACTGGGGATTACTTTAAAAGAGAACTTCAGGCTTAGCTGCACATGTCCTGATCCAGGTCAAAATTCTGAACATTGTGATGTTAGAGGTCTAATTCAGCAGTCTGTGCTTTCTAACATGTTTGAATGTTAGGAATTATTATACTAACAATAACCATCTAGAGCTGTTCTTTATTTAGAATTGCCGTTGGTCTGCAGAGGACAGACAGGAACCGCAGTTAAGCTTTTAACAGAGTTATTTATTTTTTTTATTGAGTTAATGATAGTTTACAATCTTGTGAGATTTCAGTTGTACATTAATGTTTGTCATTCCTGTTGTAGGTGCACCACTTCACCCTTTGTGCCCACCCCCCCACCCCACCTTTCCCCTGGTATCCACTAAACTGTTCTTGGTCCATAATTTTAAATTCCTCATATGAGTGGAGTCATACACAGATTATCCTTCTCTCGCTGGCTTATTTCACTTAACATAATTCCCTCAAGGTCCATCCCTGTTATTGCAAATGGAATGATTTTGTTCTGTTTTACAGCTGAGTAGTATTCCATTGTATATATGTACCACATCTTCTTTATCCATTCGTCTGTTGATGGGCACTTAGGTTGCTTCCATGTCTTGGCTATTGTAAATAATGCTGGAATAAACATTGGGGTGCGTAGGACTTTTGGGATTGCTAACTTCAAGCTCTTTGGATAAATACCCAGTAGTGGGATGGCTGGATCGTATGGTAGTTCTATTTTTAATTTTTTGAGGAATCTCCATAGTGTTTTCCATAGTGGCTGCACCAGTTTGCATTCCTTGCAGCAGTGTATGAGGGTTCCTTTTTCTCCGCAACCTCTCCAACATTTGTTACTATTAGTTTTAGATATTTTTGTCATCCTAACGGGTGTAAGCTGATATCTTAGTGTAGTTTTGATTTGCATTTCCCTGATGATCAGCGATGATGAGCATCTTTTCATGTGCCTATTGGCCATCAGTATATCTTCTTTGGAGAAATGTCTGTTCATGTCTCCTGCCCATTTTTTGATTGGGTTGTTTGATGTTTTGTTGTTGAGTTGCGAGAGTTCTTTATATATTATGGATATCAAGCCTTTGTCAGATATATGACTTGCAAATATTTTTTCCCAGTTAGTGGGTTGTTTTTTTGTTTCAATCCTGTTTTCATTTGCCTTGAAGAAGCTCTTTAGTCTGGTGAAGTCCCATTTGTTTATTCTTTCTATTGTTTCTTTTCTCTGAGAAGGCATGGTGTCCAAAAAGATCCTTTTAATACTGATGTCAAAGAGTGTACTGCCTACGTTTTCTTCCAGAAGCCTTATGGTTTCAGGTCTCACCTTTAGGTCTTTGATCCATTTTGAGTTTATTTTGGTGAATGGTGAAAAAGAATGGTCAATTTTCATTCTTTTACATGTGGTTTTCCAGTTTTCCCAGCACCACTTGTTGAAAAGACTTTCTTTTCTCTATTGTATGCCCTCAGCTCCTTTGTCAAAGATAAGCTGTCCATAGATGTGTGGTTTTATTTCTGGGCTTTCAATTCTGTTCCATTGATCTGTGCACCTGTTTTTGTACCAGTACCATGCTGTTTTGATTACTGTAGCTTTGTAGTATGTTTTGAAGTCAGGGATTGTGATGCCTCCCGTTTTGTTCTTTTTTCTCAGGATTGCTTTAGAAATTTGGGTCTTTTGTTACCCCATATGAATGTTAAGATTCTCTGTTCTAATTCTGTAAAGAATGTCATTGGGATTCTGATTGGGATGGCGTTGAATCTGTAGATTGCTTTAGGTAGAACGGACATTTTATCTATGTTTATTCTTCCAATCCATGTACATGGAATGTCTTTCCATCTCCTTATGTCGTCATCCAATTCTCTCAGAAAGGCCTTGTAATTTTCATTATATAGATCCTTCACTTCCTTAGTTAAATTTACCCCAAGGTATTTTATTCTTTTTGTTGCGATTGTGAATGGTATTGTGTTCTTGAGTTCTTTTTCTATTGGTTCATTACTGGAGTATAGAAATGCTACTGATTTATGCAAATAGATTTTATACCCTGCAACTTTGCTGTAGTTGTTGATTACTTCTAACAGTTTTCCAATGGATTCTTTGGGGTTTTCTATATAGAAGATCATGTCGTCTGCAAACAGCGAGAGTTTCACTTCTTCCCTCCCTATTTGGATTCCTTTTATTCCTTTTTCTTGCCTTAACAGAGTTATTTTTGATGTGAATTATTTACAAAGTGATTCTTTCCAAAGTGGTGTTCTTCCACCTTCTATAAAAAATAGTCCCTCTTTAAAAAATAAAAATCAATACGATGGAAATAGAAACCCCTCTTAACATTATTAAAACTTAAACAAAACATAGTGGTAACATCATATATCATTTTTGGAGGTGATCATGTTTACAAAATTCTTTATTAGACCCTATTTTCTCTTGCAAAGGAGGAGAGTACCACCAGAAAACAGTATCTTAAGCCAAATACAAAACTAGTTAATATTTTTCTATATATTGGGAATAAACTATTAAATTCATTCCAGAAGAGACATTGATTTTCTGTTTTAAGAATTTTTCTGTGGAGCATAGATAAAGCTAATTTCTCCCCACATCAAAGATTTTTTTATTCTTCCTTATAGAATAAAATGCAAAGCTTTTGAAAACTGACTGTAGCGTTGTTTGAAAGACACAATGGGTGCTTCTAACTTTCCCTAGGTTAGGAAAGCAAATAAGAAAGCTAGTTAGAATTGTGTCTAAAACAGCGATAAATAGGATCTAAAAGAGACTTAAGAAACACACCCCATAAACAGGCAAAGTATAAACTGTGTGATATTTATTTTGACCTTGTTTCTGCGGTTATTCTCATTTCGCAGCATTTGCTATGTTATACATAGTAGAGTATAGGAGAAGGGTGTTACTCTTTTAGCAATAACGGAACCATCCAGACTGGGATCGAGAGCAGCATGTTTTATAAGTTGAGTGTGAATGCTTGATTTAGGACAATCCTTTCAAAAATATATAAAACCCTGCTTGGATTCCTCCCGTCCAGTAAATTATTATCATTTCTTTTCATTTGTTTAGCTAAAGTTTTCTACTTCAGTCCTACCTTAGAGAATAACCAAAATATCAGGACTAACTCTCCATCTCTCGCTACCCCTCCCTACAGAACTTAACTGATTTGTCACTGACCTGTGTTCTGTTTATGCTGGTAGTACCAATTTCAGGTAATTCAATTTTGTGTTTCAGGGACATAATTTTATGTCACAATCCTGTTTTTTTTTTTTTTTTACAAAAACATTTCAATAATTTTAATTACCTCAAAGCCCAAATTCCTTAGTAAGATTTTCCAAAAATGAGTCACAAAATACATGGAAAGTTCTTCTGTAACTGGAGATATTTTTCAGACCTCTTCTGCTCACAAGCTCCACATAAAATGTTACCTCTGCTCTGAAGCCCTCCCTGACTTTCCCAGGTAGAGTTTGTCACTCTATGCTATATTTTTTGTTCTCATAATACTAAGTGCATAATTATCATGGAATTTATTTACAAATTTTATATTTCCCAATAGATATTGTAACTCTTCAAAATATGGGCTATATAATGTTCATCTTTATGTCTGCCAAGATTGGCCTCCCAAATAAATACATGTTCAATAGCTGAAATAGTGCTTAATAAATATTTATTGAATGATTGTAATTGTATGTTTGGTTTTGTTCATTTGTTTTTATGTCTCTCTTCAACCCTCAGACTTTAAGTTCTAGAGTGTGAGAATCCATATATATTTTGTTCACCACTGTGAACCAATGTCATAGTTGGCATGCAACAGATGTTTAGAAAATGAGCAAATAAATTGAGAACTAAGGATGTCAGTGGCTGATAATGGCTCTTAATGTTTAAGAATGTTTCTGAACACTTAATTCTTTAACTCAAAAGAATGAAACTCTATTGATAAATATTTGGCATCATGGAAAAGATGGTTTTAAGATACAGCTGTGATTTTCAAAATGTGGGTTGTGACCCATGTTTTTTGACATGCTATCAATGCAGTTGACTGTGACCTGCATTTTTTAAAAAAGAAAAATGAAGTTGGATTGTATTAATTTTCTACTGCTGTGTAACAAATTACTGCAAATTTAAGGGCCAAAAACAACATTAATTTGTTGCCTCACAATTTCCAAGGGTTGGGTGCTGGGGCACAAGTTAGCTGGATCCTCTGCTCAGGGTCTTACAGGTTGCAAGAAAAGTATGGGCAGGGGATGCTGAGTCTTATCTTTGTCTTGGGTCTCTCTTCTGTGATATTGTGGTTTATAATAAGAAATATATATTTGGTCTTCATTCCTCTTTCTGGCAGAGAGCCCCTTGGAATTCCTAAGTAATAAGAGGGACAAAAGTGTCTTTTATTAGGTGAATAAGGTGACTTTTGGACAGCACCGAAGTATGGGGTCTGGTTACCAGGAGAACCAACCATGTGATTAGAGTTAGAGCTTTCAGTCCCGCCTTCTGACCTCCAGGGCTGAGAAAGAGGCTAAAAGTTGAATCAATTGCCAATGGCAAATGATTTCATCAATGATGCCTATGTAATGAAGCCTCTGTAAGAACTCAAAGAACTGAGTTTGAAGAGCTTCCAGATTTGTGAACACATGGAGATTTTGGGAAAGCGGTGCACCTGAAGAGGGCATGGAAGCTCTGAACCCTTTCCCCATACCTTGTCCTGTATGACAGCAGGGTTTGAGCTTGATTTGGGAGGTTTTCACAGCTTGCGCCAAACCAATTCCCGGCTCAGCAAAGGCAAAGACTCATAAGCCTTACTGATATAAACTTGAGTGGGTGCTTGCCCCCATCCCTGAGAATTGAAGTGACTTGAGGCGAGTAAGTGACAAAAGGGGAGTTTGGCTGTTCCTGAATTAAATCCTTTTATAATAACCAGTAATCTAGTGAGTAAATGGGTTTCTTGAGTTCTGAGAGCTGCTCTAGCAAATTGATCAAACTCAAGGAGGGGGTTATGGGAACCTCTGTTTTATACAAGTTTGGTCAGAAGCATAGCTGACAACCTGGGCTTGCAATTAGCATCCGAAGTGTTTGTGTTTCGATGGGGGGTGGCAATCTTTCAGGACTGAACCCATAACCTGTGGAATCTGATGCTATCTCCAGGTAGTATCAGAATGGAGTTGAATTGTAGGACACCCTGCCAGTGTCTGGAGAATTGCTCCATGGTGTAGGGGAACTCATCCCTTCATTGGAATTGTTACCAGAGTCCCTTTATGTTCCAAGATCATGTGATTGTTGAAAGAATTCATTTCCTTGCAGATGTAGAACTATGATATCTTGCTTCTTTAAGGACAGCAGGAGAGGATCTGCTACTTCTTCAGGTCTCTGACCTCTAGATGCTCTTTTAAAGGGATCACCTGCTTAGGTCAGGCCCGTTCAGGATAATCTCCCTTTTGACTAACTTAAATTCAACTGATTAGGGCCTAGAGACTTTAACTTCATCTGAGAAATTTTTTTACTTCTCCATATAATGTAACCTAATTAAGGGGTAGTATCCTGTCATTCTGCAGGCATTGCCCCTGCCAAAAGGAAGGAATTATATAAGGGCATGACTCATTGGGAATCATTTTAGAGTTTTACATACCATCTTGCTTTAATAATATGTGTGTATACATGTAGAGGCTCATGGGTTTAGAAATGTGTGTATATCTGTGATGGGTCATAATGCAAAATCTATTTTGTACCATGGGTCACATTCAAAACCATTTTGAAAATCACCGGGTTATGGGATAAATTTAAAATGCTTCTCATATTCCTAAAAGTAAGAAAATGCTTACTCTAATCATAGACAATGCTAAGCAGCTTTAGAAATTCATTTCCTGATATTTATTACTGACTGTAGCAATTTTTGCACTCATTCATTCAATGATTATTCAGCACACATTATATGCAAGGCTTTGCATTAAGCAACAAAGCCCATTAATTCCTTGAGATCCACAGTCATGATAGGAGATATTATGAGTACCTAAATAAATGACTAGAAGAATACCAGGTATGAAGTGATGGGAAACAGAACTTTGAAAAGAAAACAAAGGTAAAAGTTCATATTTTGAAGAGGATTTAGTATTACTATATCTACTAAGGGACCACTTTTTTTTCCCTAGCTTTCTAAAACTCAACTTCATGGTTTAATAATAGGAGAAATAAGGCAAGTAATTGAGAAGAAAAGAAAAGATTAAAGAAGAACTTATAAAGGAGACAGTGTCTAGAATATGATTCTCACATGCTTTTAAAGAAATAATATCATTCTACTTAGCAATTAAAATAGAGAAATTAAAGTGCATTTCTAATATCATATCTTTTATTTTTTATAGTTTTATTGCTCGCCTCAAGTCACTTCAAGTCGCAGGGATGGGGGCAAGCACCCACTCAAGTTTATATCAGTAAGGCTTAGGAGTCTGTGCCTTTGCTGAGCTGGGAATTGGTTTGGTGCAAGCTGTGAAAACCCCCCAAATCAAGCTCAAACCCTGCGGTCATCTGTCTCTGCCACCAAGCGGAAGCCAGTGGCAATGAGGAGATCATACGCATTATACTTTGATTCTTATTTAGACATGCAAACTTTCCAAATTGCTCATAAATGAATGTCAGTTTTCCTAAACCAAAGAGTATTTTGATTAGCTAATTTTATTGTGACACACTATCCATTGTTAATGCACTGGAATACCACTGTACTTGAAAGCTTAGGTTGACATTCTAAAACCTCTGTTTTATCTTCTAATATATCATCTAGGAAAGGGCTGCTCTGTCTTTAACACTGAGGTATTGTGTGCTGTGCAAAGAAATGTTTTCCCTTACTATCTTGAGATTTTCTGTTTCCAAAATAAGCTCAGATTCAAGGTTAACGCACAACAATCATTTCCTGGGCAGTTAGATGAGGATATGTTCAGTTTAATGATTGTGAACCAATTGTCAGAGGACTGGCTGTCTGCAATTGTCATAAAGTGCCCTTTATTTCCTTATTGCCTTAAAATTTCTATCAGAGCCATTGTCTTCTATGATCCCTTGATATTTCTCCCGTATATTGATAGTATTTTTCTTTTAATGATCTCAAAGAACCTAGTGACTGGGTCTCAGTACTCTTTTCTTAATGTTGTTGATTAGATTTATGGATTTATGGATTCATTATTTGGGCTCATGGAAGATTTGTCCCATTGAGACACAAAGCCTGAGAGATTAACTAACCCCCCCAGCCTAACTATTCTTTCATATTCTACCTCTATTTGAAAAAAATAAGCATGGAATGCAAAACAAAGGAAAGAATTATAGTTGTCACTAATTGATTGTTTTTCAGCAATCATGTGAAGTGTATAATTATCCAAAATTATGTTAAAATCAATAATTTTATATGAAATGAAAAGGAAACAGAAACTCCATCTAGAAGGTAATCTAAATATTATAAACTCTATTAAAGCTAACAAAGTACTTAGAATGACAACCTTGAAATCCTTGAGTCAAAAGCCCTTTATCTCCTGCCCATGAGTTCTGTAAAGATAGCTAAAAATAAATTGTTTACTCATTTTCCTGTAATAGAGATTTCAGTTCTCTATTTGTGCAGCTTTTCTTAGTGATGTTGCAGCTATTTCCACTTCTGTGTGTATTAATGCAAAAAGAGTTCAAGGGTAGATGTCCTTCAGATAATTCAAAATACATGTTATAGTTGCAAAAGTTCAGTTTCAAATGAATAACCTGCACTTAGTACAGAGTGACATTTAATTTAGATGTTCAGTAGTATAGATTGTTGGTTCTGGGGGTTATACCTTGGCCGGTAATGAGTGCAGAAGTGACATATGACGGATGTTATTGTTTGCAAATTATTATACTGCCAGTGAAGGTAACTATTAAAGACAATCAAATATAGCCCAGCTATATAGTGAAATCATTACTTTCTGCAAATATCTTGTGATTTATTCAAAAGCTTTTGCATTATGAAGCAGAGAATTTGAGAGACTACCCACCATAATCCAAGGAGGTTGCGACCTCATAGATTAAATGAAACGATGAGTTTTTGTTGTCACATGACAGTGCCTTGAAGACAGCCTTGGCAGTACAAGGTTAGCTTGATGGGATTAAAGCAGTGAATGGCTTTACATAACACTTGAAATGCTGGTTATGATCTTTTTTGTCAAATAAAATATTGACTTATCAGAGATTGATTTGCAGTTGAAAACATTCATTTCTGGTATAGAATAAAATTCTGAAAAACATTTATCTTATTAATAGCTCTTACTCTCCAAATACTTTTTAAGGGCAGTTTCTATTTGGCTCGACTGCAGCACCATCAATCTCTGGGTTCTTACTATATTCAAATTCCTTACATTGATAATATTCTCTTAGCACTCTTCCCTGAGATCCACAGAATAACTTTGCAAAGATGGTGATTGCCAACTTCGAAAATGATCTCAGGTTTTCAGATATTCTTTACTAGTGTAATTGAGCTCTTACTTGAGGTTCATCAAGACTGAGTAGCTTGACTCATCAAAAGAAGCCAAAATAAAAAAAAATAATCAAATGCCTTCAATTCTCCAGTCCACCATTTCACTAGAAGTCTTAATGGCATATTTAAATTTTCAGTCTTCCAAAGAAGCTCTTTCATTGTTTCCCATCTTACCACAGTGCTGAGTTTGTATTTAAACATTTCATTTTGTGCATTTCAATCTGTCAGGCTGAAGAAATACCAATAAGTGTGTTAGGTTTAGATAATCGAAAATTCCCTTTACTCAGCTTCTTAGTCTATATTTATCTGTCTGGCTGTGAAATCTATTCCAAGAGTATTCATCTACCACCCAAATCTATTCACCAAGCATCAAGACTCATCAGTGAGATGGAATAATGCCATTTAATTAGTCTTTGATATACAGCTTAATTAGGTCTTAATAAGGGGTAGTGCATCCTAAAATCAATTATCTTGCTCTTTTTAATAAGAGCAACTAATTAGTAGGAAAATCACCACAGTTCTCTTTTTATCCTGAAGCTTTCCATGGTGCTATGAAGAAGGTTATGAGGAAGAAAATAATATCCTCCAAAATATTTGGAAGAAATGTCATATTGCAACTAAAAGGATATATTTAAAATAGTTGCAATAGGTTAGAAGTATTTTACAGAAAATGCAGTGCTACCCATTCAGCATCTTTGCATATTTCACAGTTTTTTAGTTCATGCAACAAAGAAAAGGCACGTGCTTTCCTACCTGTGTGACTAGCTCTTCCCTTTGCACTGTGGATAAGTATCCTGGATGTAGGTCCATTGAAACTACGTCTTCACTGGTTGAGGTGCTACATTTGCAATGAATCATCTTTGTCAACTGGTGCCTCTTTTGCTGTAGCCTAGGAAGTGCCCCCATGAGCTGCTAAAGACAGTTACTACATGAGTGGCTATGTGTTTCCAGGTCTTAGGGTTTTTCTGTTTATATTTTGTTTGTTTGTTTCCCCCAACATAGGAGATTCTACTTAGCTGTGCAAAAGAAGGATTGTCTTTTCATGATTAAATTCACTCAACACATATTTATTCAACTCCTACCATGAAATAGGTCCTGCTCAAGATACTGAGATTTGGATGTGAGTAAAACAGACAAGATCCTTGCTCTTGTAGAGCTTGCATTTTAATGAAATGAGATAAAGAGGAAATGAACACAAAACAAATAAAGAAATTTCAGAGAGTAGTAGGTGCTATAAATGCAATCAAGTGTGGTATTATGGTAGAGGGTAACTGGGGGCAGAAATGTGCTCCAAAGGGAAGGTCAGGGCAAGGGTCTCTGAGGAGGTGCATTTAAGCTAAGACCAAGGAGAAGAAGGAGATGGCCAGGGGCAGATCTAGAAGAAGAGCAGAAGCAAAGCCCCCAGGTCAGGGAAAAACTTGATGCATTTGAAGAATACGATGAATGGCAATGTTCCTGGATACCAGTACTGGAGGGGAGAAGGGTCAAAAATAAAGTCATATAGTAGCTAGAAATTAAATTAGGCCGAGCCTGGTAGACTAAGGCAAAGAATTTGGATGTTATGTCCGAGTACAATAAGAATGTGTTCACTCATGGGGCTGGCCCCGTGGCCGAGTGGTTAAGTTCGCACGCTCTGCTTCAGCGGCCCAGGGTTTCTCGGTTCAGTTCCTGGGCGTGGACATGGCCCCACTCATCAGGCCACGGTGAGGCGGCGTCCCACATAGCAGAGCCAGAGGCACTCACAACTAGAATCTACAACTATATACTGGGGGGCTTTGGGGAGAAGAATAAAAAAAAAATAAGATTGGCAACAGTTGTTAGCTCAGGTGCCAATCTTTAAATAAAAACAACAAAAAAAATGCTCATTTAAAGAAAAAAAGAATGTGTTCACTCAGGGAATGGTGTGATTACTCTAACTTACAAATATTCAAAATCAATATGAATATTGATTATAGAATCTAGGCGTTACGTTTTTATGATCTCATTGTTGTAAGTTTTCTGTATGTTTGAAAATTTTCATAATAAAATACTGAGAAAAAAATCAATATGACTATTGAAATGGAAGAAGTAGAAGCATGGAGTGGTCCAAGTATTAGATGATGTTAGTTTAAACTAGGATTTTAGTGGGAGAAATGGAGAGAGACTTACCTCCCCAAAATTAGGAGCATAATGATTATTATTAAAATTAAAATTTAGTATTAAAAACTAAGATCAGATTATGTTGCTCCTCTGAAAAAACTTCTGTAATGATTCTTTTATTGCACTTAGAGTGAAATCAAAGTTCTTTCTGTGGTTTAGGGTCACCCAACAGAAGAGAAGTCCATCAACAGTCAGAAATGTCTGCCTTGTCAAGTTTGTCAAGAGTTGGAAGTGGACTTCATGGGGATCAGACTGAGCCTGTGGAGTGTACTCTGAATTATGCTCCATTACTTATGAACTGAAGCAGCGCTGCACTATCTGCCCAGGTGTATATGACTCTTTTTAATTCAGACATGCTTAAGGATGCAGTAAGAAACCTGGAAGCCAGATTCAGGCTCAGCCTAGTTCCCTTAGGGAAAATCACTCACCTCAGCAGCGGCCAGTTTCTAGGAAAGTCCTTCAGAGAATCCATTAATAACAACTGCTTGCTGCTAACTACTTCCTGGGAATGCATACTTCATAGAAGAGACAACAAATGAGGAACCTTTTTGAAGAGCATAGTAATCAAGCTCAAGAAGGTATAGGTCATGAACTTTCTTCATGGCCCCAAACACAGTCATGTACAATGATACTTAATAAAAACAACTTTGTGATGATAAGGGCACCTGTACCAGGGAGAGCAAACACATTAAAAGGTTTCTTTGGTACTAAACGCTGTAAGCATCCTCTCACTCTTGCTTGCCTTAGAAGTATGCAATCAAAAGATGCACTAATACATGTACAACTTGGCCATACGACACACTTGAGAAGTCCTCTCTGGGCCAAGTCCTTCAATAAACTCAACCTATATTTTTACCTTGAACAATTTCAGAGAGCATAGTGATTTCTCTTATAGAAATCGTTAGATTTTACCCGGGAGATTTAAGAAAGCAAAAAGCTGAAAAGAGACGTGTTATGCTGTTAAGGAATTGCTATAGTTTTAGTTGGTTACTCAGATTTCAAGAGACTATATAATAATGTTGAACAGGTATGTTCTTGCTTCTATCTCTCTCACTTAATACTGCATCATTTTGTCTTGCCTTCCCATAATAGTCATTGATCACAGCGCACCACTATGATTTAACAAGTCTAACATGTTCTATGCCTCTTTGTATCTCCTCGTCAATGTGTTAGTCATGCTTTTTTGAGGGAAGAATTATTCTGAAAAGCCAATTCCCCTTATGAGGCCTAGCAAATGGTTACCTTCCTTTGATAGCTAATCCTGATTCAAATGTTGATTCTGATAGTTCAAGTCTCAGCTTAACATCTTTGTGAGTAGTAGCTGCTGAACGGGAAAAGCAATAGAGCTACTGTGAGATGAACTATGTCATAGGTTCCACGGGTTGCAAGAACCAATGTATTGGCCTCATTTAATCCAAACACAATGGGATTTTGAGAAGAAAAGTGAGGAGGGAGGAAAGGAGAGCTTATTGTTGAAGGAAATGGGTAAACAGTTCCAAGTCTTTCTAAGGAAAAGAGTGGATTGAACATGGCATTTACACTTTTAGAAGGAACTAGATATCTAACCTAAGTGAGAACAAAGGATTTAGGGAGAATTCTTGATATACTTTGTAAATTAGAAGATTATTAGAATAAGGTTTTCAACCAACAACTTTGGTTTCTTAGTATTCTGCCCACACACACACACACACACGTCACGCTCAATTTTAGGGCCTCACTACAGAGCTCAGCTCCATAAAAGATTGACTAATGGGAGGATATCTGGATTTATAAATATAGAGGTGAAGGGAGGCCCTCATAATAAAATGAGTGAACACAATTTCTGACACTAAAATACCATAATTGGTACATTTTAGAAATGAAAGTCAGAGTTCCACTTCATTATTGTAGCCATATGCAGGAAACAAAGATTTATGCCAAAAGTCTCCAACCTCATCTCTTCCCAAGCAATGTGGTGAAATGTCACGTTTGCTTTGTCCAGAATAAGCCAAGGAACTGCTAATACTGGAAATTCTGGATAATCAACTCATATCAACTGCCTGGAGAAACTTGGCTCTAATTACAAGCTCATAGAGGCCTTCAGTTGACTAAGGCCTTAATCTTTGGCTCTGGCTTATTGTTGCCTCTGTTTCTAAAGTCTCAGTGCTTGCCCTGTACTGAGGCCTCAATAATTCCCTGTTCCACAGCAGTTATCACTATATTTTAAGCTTTTATACTCATTGTTTTTATACTGGATTGTTGTTATGTCGGCACGTCTCATCTTTGATAATAGGTGGATGGAAGACACAGTTAAATATAATGAGTTAGATACAATATTTCAGATTCAAGCTCCTTCATTTTCCTTGCTTTGTGACCCTCATTGAAGAAGTTAAGTTGTCTGAGCCTCCTGGATAGTGGTGAGGAATGAAAAGATGCCTATAAAACTTTTAGAATAACATTTGGCAACAGTAAGCCCTCAACTGGTTATTGTTATTATTTTAAGGTTTTAAAGAATATTTCCCTCTCTTTTGCATTATTATATTCTGTAACTGAGCACAATGTTAAGGACTTAGGTGCTCTGGCCCTTTTTGTATTACCTATAGAAAACATTTTCTTCTTCCTATTTTCTTTTATAAATTGTACTCTTTTGATATATATTTTTTCAGTGCCCACACATAAGCCTTGAAAGTTAATACATAACAGTACTTTCACTATATAACCTTCTCTTCTCACCCCCACATTAGGTTTTTACAACTAAACTTATTAGTATTATGTTTTCCTGTAAATCAGTGAATTAACACATCATGATAGCATTCATGTCCAACAAACTTTGTCATATGACCAATAACTAAATAATCTTAGGTATCTGTTTTGGCTGCTGTGGATTCTCAAATAACACAGTTTGATGCAATAGTAACATAGAAATTGATTACAATGATGATAGGAAGTGCAAGAATGCCTTTGCCATCGTTTTATTTCCTTCTGTGTAGATCTATGAAGAGCGGAAGCAAAGAGAAACCTGTTTCTCTATATGGCTCATTTCTATATAGTTCATGTAGCCATTTATGGCCTCTTTTGCTATTCTCTTTAATTGATTCCTTATTCAGCAAATAGAAGCAAGATACAATTAACCTTGTGAATAGTTCTTTAGGGGGGTACATATTCAGATTTGATTGGGTCTCAGTTGGGTCACTCTCATTGACCTGAAGGTCAAAAAGAGAGCAGGCTGGCTGCTTTTGGGTAAGTAATATTGAATTAAATCTCTTCAGAGACTAGTTTAAAGCCTGGAAAAGTCTTCTGGCTTAAACAGCAAAAGATAATTGGAGTGTCTCGTGGCATCAAGTGTTTGAGTGCAAATTAATATTTCGGTGTGATTGCTTGCTGTATGTTTTTAAAGGCCTCCCATTGAAAGTCAGTTTAGTTTACACACAAGCCTCACAGTTATCTATTGAGAACAGTGCAGGTAGCAGTTACAACACTAATTACTGGACAACTATTCTTTTAGGATGTGAAGATCAAGTCATGTTTTCATGACGCCCTGAAACCAGTATCTACATGAGTCAAGGTGTTTCAAAAGTTAAATACCTTCTGAAGACATGCATTGGATTGAAATACCACAGAACAATATTTCTGTTTTTCTCTTGTTTGAGATAAAGATTCCCTGCTCTGTCGCTGAAGAATGAGTTGTAAAGTTTGGAGTTTGGAGGTCAGATAAGGGCAAGAGGGATATTTGTGAAATCTTGCTATAAAGATGTCTGTGAAACTACCACAAAATGGAATGGCTTTCTTGAAGCTTTTAGTCCCATGAAGCCAGCCACCTTGTTTTTTCTGCACTCTGGTTCCCCTACCTTGATAAACAATTTCAGTTTATTAAAAGAGATAGTTTTTCTGCTCATTTTCTTGACTCCAACATATATTTTAACTTTAAAATATTTCTATTCCTCAAGGTAATACTCTAGACACAAGACACTCAAAGAAGACCATCTCTAAATCTATTTATTTTCTCATATTCCATAGTAAAACTTAAAGCCTTACTTTTTACACAGTTTTAGAGATGTAATATTTGGTCATCAGGTGTGTTTTGTCCATTAAGTACTGGGTGCTTAGGGCCTGTGACCTATCGACAGACTTAAAAAACGCTTGAAACATGAAAAAAAATATATGTCTCAAATATGGGGGGAACCCCCTGAATTTGAAATCGATACATGTTTAATTCAATGTCTATAGCATTGCATATCAATTCCATTAATTGTTAAATTTGGTATCATCAAAATTTCATAACATTTAAAAGCAATTTGCAGGTTAGATAGCCTTGTTTTATAAGAATTCCTGTGTATGCACAGTGACTGTTTAGGACTCACTACCAATCATAAATTGTTAGTGACATATAGCCAAACAATTTCCAAAACAAAACTGTGAACAATAATTCTTCACCAATTTAAGATCATTTTAATGTCAAAGATGGATACATGTTAATATTTTTAATATGATGTTGGGTAGTGCTTTCAAAAGTAAGAGCACCTTGAACATCTCAGAAACACTAAAGGTGGTCCTGTTGATCTTCAGCAAATGGAGATGTTCTCTACTTATCTCTTATCATAAAATGTTTGTTTTAAGAACTGAAAACAGGATCTCAAAGAGATATTTGCATACTTGTGTTCATAATAGCATTATTCACAATAGACAAGAAATGGAAGCAACCCAAAAGTCTACCAATAGATGAATGAATAAACAAAATGTGACATATACATACAAAGGTATCCAACATTAAAAAAGAAAGAAATCTCATCATATGCTACCACATGGATGAATCTTGAGGACATTTTGCTAAGTGAAATAACCTGGGAACGAAAGGACAAATATTGTAGGAGATATCTGAAGTAGATAAATTCAAAGAAACAAAAAGTTAAATAATGGTTCCTAGGGACTCGGGATGGGAGAGGAGAAATAGGGAGTTATTGTTTTATAGGTATAGAATTTCAGTTTTGCAAGATTAAAAAGTTATGGAGATCTGTTGCACAGAGATGTGAATGTACTTTACATTATTGAACTGTGTACTTACAAATGGTTACAATAATAAATTTCATGTTATATGTTTTTTACCACAATTTAAAAAAATGTTTGTATTCTAATAAGTTTCTGAGTCCTTACTCTATTCCTAGGATTGTGCTATATATAGGAATACTTTGATAAATGCAAAAAGTTCTCTTCTCTTATTTATATATCACTTTTCCAGATATAGTGGAAAATGAAACAATAAAAAACCAACTATAATATTATTTCTCAAACTTCAGTAATTTAAAACCCATTTTAAATTAAAAAGAAAAATAATTAAAAGGTATGGCAAGTTAATTTTGTTGTAAGGTTAATCAAATATGTACCTAAGTAAAACTTGAATGAAAAAATAGTATTTAACTTTTGGACAATTATAAAGCAAACCAACATTATAAATGACACTATTCTCCTATGACCTTTGTTTCCTTTAAAATGTGAACTCCTCTTTGTATGCCAATGTAGATGAACTTGTTAGGTCTTCGTTGAGAAAAATCATTTTTACATTGCTTCACTTTTAAATTGTCTGCCCCATGTTCTTTTCTTGTTTGCACACAACAATAAAAATAGTATGTCTCCAACATAATTAAGAATGTAAACACAAACTTTAGCATTTAAATAATACTATAGTACTTATTTATAAATGCTCAAGTAGATGATTTAGAAATGCTCATATTTATTTTTTTTAGATTATTATTGAAATAAAAATATAAACAAAACATTTTCGAAAAGAATTCCAAGACACCCCTGGGAATCCATGTTTCCCAGTTTGGGAAAATCTAAGTTATAATACAGTGTGAGAAAAGGTATCACAGAGATATATACAAGATGATATTGGAGTATAGGAGGGGACAATTTATTCTGCTAAGGGGCATCAAGAAAGGCTTCAGAGAGAAAGTGTCAAGTAACATGTAAATTGGGCTTTCTTAGTGAAGAATGAAATGACTGTGGGATAAGTGTCTGTGTTGCCAGAGCAGGAAATTCCAACAGAGGGAGTAACATTAGCGAAGGCCAAGGCATGAGAGAGAGTGAGATACATCTGAAGAAGCAACAGGGAATATATTTGAGAGAGTAACTAGAGATAGAAATAGAAAGGTACAGAGGGCTAATTTATGAAGGGCTTTGATGCCATACTTTAGAATTTTGAACTTTATTTAATAACAATGTGGCACCATCAAAGACTATTAAATTATAGAGAAAAGGTTGATCATATTTGTGTTTTAGAGGTATACTGAAAAATAACTACATAAGGACAGGTTTTGTAGTGCAGAAAATAATAACTGCCACCGGGACTACAAATAAACCTAAAAGATTTGTCAAGGCTGAAGATAAATTAACTTAAAGGCAATTACTCTGTTTAATGTTGAGGAAATAATGAGAATATATATTTCTTTTCTTAAGAAGGGACAAAAATTACAAAAGAAACTCGTAGATTGTTATTACCTAGTTTTTTAAATATAGAAATTGCTCCATAAAACCTCTTTAAATAAATAAGCTGGAGTTTCAAACAAAAAGGACTAAGAGGAGATTGTCTCGTATTTGTAAATATTTTTCAAGTGAAAGCAGGTCACTGAATTACAGATGTGGGAGAGATGAGGAACCCAGCATTTTAAGACTCGCAATGCTATGTTTTTTCCACTGAGTGTGATTCATGCTTCCTTCAAGAATAGAAGTGAGAAGATCTATCTTTTTGTGATAAGCCAAGTTGAGAAAAGTGCAGGCATGGGAATTTAGGTGGGGGTCATAATAGATTGATTTTGGTTACAACTTGAATTGGAAAGAGAACAGATGAAAGAAAGATTCTCACTCATTCTTTGGTGTGATAAGCCATTACTTAGAAGCTGAAGCAATCATTGAAAACGTGTTGCTAGCCTAACTTCCTAGATATCCATAGATGATTTAAATTCGTTATTTCAAAAGTTGAACTCATAAACTTCCCCCTCTCAAATATTGTTTCTCTTTCTGTGTTTTCTGAATCTTCCTTTTAGTTAAGGGCATCCCTATTCTCCATTGACAATCCCTCATGGGTGCTTAAACTATAACCCTGGGAGTCATTCTAGAATCTTCTCTCTCCCAACTTTCCTTGCTTCTATATTTACAGAATTCATCCATTCTGCTCTATACTCACTGCAAGAAACACCCTCCATTTCATTTCTTATTATCTCCAGCCTCTATTCTTGTAGTATTCTTGTCTCTGCTCTTGCATCCTTCTCAATTCATTCCTCACAAATCTACCATAATAACATTCCTACCTAAAATACAATCATTCATTTGTGGTATATTGAGACAATAGGGTTTCAGTCTCTTGGAGGGATATAATGGGTCTAATATTGAGCACAGCACTTACTAGGTGAAGAGTTTTAAAGTGGGAGTCTTAAAATGCTGGGTTCTAGGCCAGCCCAGTGGCATAGTGGTAAAGTTCATGCATTCCACTTCGGCAGCCTAGGGTTTGAGGGTTTGGATCCCAGGCATGGACCTACATACTGCTCATCAAGGCGTGCTGAGTCAGCATCCCACATACAAAAAATAGAGGAAAATTGGCACAGATGTTAGCTCAGGGTCAATCTTCTTCACACACACTCATACACAAAAAACGCTAGGTTCCTCATCTCTCCCACATCTGTAATTCAGTGAGACAATATTAGCCTTTGTGTCTCAGTTTCCCTCATAGTAAAGGTCTGAGAATTAAATAACACCTAGAACAATGCATGGTACATAGTAAATGCTCAACAGTTGCTATTGTCTTTACCAAATTCCTTCTGGTGCCCCATCTCCATCCCAAGAAAATCCAACAGAGTAATCAAGATCTTTTGTAATCTGGCCACTGCTTACCTCTCAAGTCTCATCTTCCTCCTAAGACATTAGGAACTAAGGGCTCCACACACGTGGAGGAACCGTGATTACTCATCCATCCAGGCCCTTGTCCATGCTGTTCTCTTTGTGTTAAATGCCTTTTTCCCCATCAGAATAATTTAATTTATAATGTCCTTCTTTGTTCATATTAAGGAGTGCTCTCTTGGAAAGCAGTTCCTGAGCCCTGTCAGATCATAGTAGTCCTAACGTCATATGCAACGTAGGATTCTAGGCCTTATTCATTTCTAAAATCTCAGGATAAAGGCCAACTTTATCTTGAATCAAAGTAGCATGGATTGTCTTAACAGCAGTCTAAAATTTCAGGATATCCTCAGAAGTCTGACTGTGGAGAATAAACCCATTTCAATGGTAAACTACTATTCATATATACAATTCAAAAGTGTAAAACTGATGAATATGTATGAGCTATTTAAAATTAACCACATTATTTTTATATTTTGCCTGTTTTCCAATTTAAGACTCTGAATTGCTCACTGGACACAGTTGATAATTTGAACTAGTTAAATATAATTGACAAACTATATAATTTTTAAGTGAGAAAAGATAGACATACATTTCAAAAGGATAGCGGCTACAAAATATTTGAACACAAAGGGAATGTAGATCAGAGGTCTCTCGGAGGCCAGCTAAAGAAACCAAAATGTTCTGGTAACTGGAACAGTTGAGATTAGGTAAACTAATTCCACGGTTCTCCTTTCTTGAAATGGTCTATTATTGCTTTGGTTCAGTTTACAAAATAATTTTTCAGTTTCATAGAAAGCATTGTAACGATATTGGCAGGGAAAACAGTTGGAATTGTAATTAGATTGTGGAGAAGAAATTATGATGATGATGCATCTCCTCTTATCTACTATATTAGATTTCTATTTTCCTTTTTTCTTTCATTCTTCTTGGGTTATCAATTTTTTTTCCTCCCTCCTTTTTCTTTTTTCTTTTTTCTTTTTTTTTAAAGAAACTACAGGGTTCTTTGAAATCCCCCAAATAATGTATCCTCTGAGGAACTTATTTTCTTCTAAAAGAAAAGGTCCTAAATTAAAATTGGGACACTAGCATTGCTCCACAGTTCCAAACTAATTCCCAAGGTAATGGTGAAATCATTTGTGATCTCCTAAAGAGAATATGGTACGAAATGTGGACCCAATCCTTTCTTCAGAGAAAAAGTTTACATGGAACTCTATATATTTATTATGCCAGGAATCTGTGGTCTCTTTCTTTGTCTTTCTCTCTCTCTCTCTCTTATTCTCTCTCTCTCTCTCTTTCTCTATATATATGTATTTACAGACACATGTACGTATTTCCCCACTCATCATATATTCACTCCTCTTGTAAATGTATCACTGTTTCTACCTGGAAGACCATCTCCTCCATCATGTGAAAAGAAACGCATCTCTCACTGCCGGGCTAGGCAGCTGACTCAGGCCTGGCCACATAGAGCATCAGAATCCCTTACTCCACTGATTGGTTTAGAGACAATAAGAGTGAAAGAGCATGTGGATTTTTTTTTTTTTTTTTTTTTTTTACCACTCCACTTAGTACAAATATGATCAGTCTGGAGAAGATGCAGCCAACTTGCCACTACGGGGGAAAGGCCTGACTGAAAAGAAAGCAAGTTCAATGTAAGGAGAATGAGACAGAAACCAAGATTTGTCTGAGCCTCTCTATCACTTCATCTGGCAGCAACCACAGCCCCTTGAATTTTCACTTATATGAGCCAGGAGATATTGGATTTTCTTTTACTTACAATAAAAAGGGTCCACACTAATACGCAAATATTAGGTGGTTACTCATGGGTTCTAAAGTCTTGCAACATGTAAGAGGCCCTCAAGGAGCTTGTTTAAAACATAGATTCTTGATTCCCCAACCACTGAGACTTTGATTCACTTGGGAGGGGGAAGAGGCCGTAAGAAAACCACTGGGTTCTACATTCTAAAGAAGCGTCTTCAATTACTCTAATGCTAATAGTCTGCCCACTACGGAGTAGAACAACTAAGGTAATGATGACCTGTTTCCTTTTTCAGAATTGTCCAAATGCTCTGCTGAGGGAATGTTTTAGACTAATACTAAAACTGAAATGGAAAGCAACTTGAATTTATGTCGCTTAGTCATTTACCTTTTGAATTTTACTCCTTTCTTTAAGATAGCATCATCCTACTGACAGGGGGCTTGGGAAAATCAACCAATGTCAATAGTTCTACTGTAAATTATAAAAATCACCTGTACTTATAATTTAATTTTAAATCATCTGAGACTTAAGGGTTATTAATTTTTTTTTGTAATTTTGAAGAGCAATTTGTTAATTTCCTATCAAAGTTAAAAGTTCCAGTGAACCACTATACTCAGTTGAGCCGACTAGCGCATGACCCTGTTGAACCATCAAAGCCAAAGAAAAGTTGACTGTCCAACGTTTTCTAGACCAGGCTCGGATAAAAGAGTTTTAAAATATGTCTTCTCTTTTTTTTTTCCCTCAAAGATTGGCACCTGAGCTGACAACTATTGCCAATCTTCTTTTTTTTTTTCTCCTGCTTTTTCTCCCTCAATCCTCCCAGTACCTAGTTGTATAATTTTTAGTTGTGGGTCCTTCTAGTTTTGGCATGTGGGACACTGCCTCAATGTGGCCTGATGAGCCGTGCCATGTCCGCGCCCAGGATCCGAACTGGTGAAACCCTGGGCCGCCGAAGGTGGAGCAGGCAAACTTAACCACTCGGCCATGGGGCCGGCCCCTGTCCTTTTTTTTTAGTTCAGGAAAAAAGTAATGAAGAGAAAAGTGAAGGAAGTCAGGAAGGAAGAAATGAATGGAGGAAAAATGAGGGAAACTGTTGAGTATTTATTATATTAACTATTGAATCTACAGAAGAGGATAGAAAACTATTTTTCTAGCAATTGCACTGGACTAATTTCATTTAATTTACTGATTTGGTCAATGAATATTCTATATGCTATGTTCCAGGCATTGCACTAGGAGTAAAAAGATGACCACATGTGGTGCTGCCTTCAAATAGTTCACAGACTTAATAGAGAAATCCAAATACATTCAAGACTAGCATTTATGTATTCCACGTTGTGCTAGACGTGGTGGGGTTATAAAATGGAACTTTACATTTGTAATAGAAATGCATATCTTCTTATAATAACACTTACAGGTGTATAAATCAGTGATTCAAATAGTTATTAATTGGATAAACCTCAGAGAATCATCTCATACGCTGGATTTGGCCCCCAGAAATGATCATTTCAAAGTGTAACACAGACAGCAATTTCCCTACATTGGTTTCTTAATGGAAGCAACCTGAAAAGTGCTTGGTATAATCCAGTGACCTGCTTCTATGTCTCAGAAAAGTTCTATGAGTTCTAATAGAGGCTCTGCTCTTTACTAACAGTCACTAAACCTTAGTTTCCTCATTTGTAAAAGAATGATGAAGTTTATTGCATAGAACATTTCAAATGCTCTTCATTCCTCTATGTAGATCCATATTTTTATCTGGTTTTGTTTTCCTTCTGCCTGAAGACTTCCTTCAATATTTCTCATAATGTGAGTCTACTAGTGATGAATTATTTCAGTATTACTACGTGTAAAAGTCTTTATTTTGTCTTGTTTATGAAGGTATATTTGCTGGGCATAGAATTCTAGGTTGACATTCATTTTTCAGTACAATAAAGTGCAACTTAACAGCATTTCAGTCAACAATGGACCACATATATGATGGTAGTCCCGTAAGATTAGTACCACATAGGCTAGTATGTAGCAGGCTATATCATCTAGGTTTGTGTTAAGTACACTCTATGATGTTTGCACAATGATGAAATCACCTAACAACACACTTCTCAGAACATATGCCCCATCATTAAGTGATGCATGACTGTACGTTTTTTTTTTGGAGGAAGATTAGCCCTGAGCTAACTGCTGCCAATCCTCCTGTTTTCACTGAGGAAGACTGGCCCTGAGCTAACATCCATGCCCATCTTCCTCCACTTTCTATGTGGGACGCCTGCCACAGCATGGCTTGCCAAGCAGTGCCATGACCACACCCGGGATCTGAACTGGTGAACCCTGGGCCGCTGAAGCAGAACGTGCACACTTAACTGCTGTGCCACTGGACTGGTCCCATGACTGTACTTTAAAGAAATTGTTCCACTGTCTTCTAATTTGCATTATTTACAATAAGAAATCTTCTGTCTTCCTTATCATTGTTCCTTTGTAAGTAATATGTCTTTATTCTTTGCTAGTTTTAAAAGTTTCTCTTTATCACCGGATGTTGGAAATTTTACCATGTATTAGCTCCAAGTAATTTTCTTCATGTTTCTTGTCTTTGTATTTGTTGAACTTCTTAGATCTTGGAGCTTATAATTTTCATCAAATTTGGAAACTTCTGGTAATTATTTCTTCAAATATTTTTTGCCCTTTCCCCATTCAGAAGACTCCAATGGCGTGTATATTAATCCACTTAACTTTATCTCACAGCTCAAAAATTTTTGGTTCACTTTTAAAATTCTTTTTACTCTATATAATTTTATATAGCCTTATTTCTCTGTTTTTAAGTTCACTAATCATTTCTTCTGCAATATCCAATCTGCTGTCAACACTATCCAGTATACTTTTCAACTCAGACATTGTTGTTTCCAGCGCTAGAATTTTGATATGTCTATTTTTATATCTTTCATGCCTCTACTTAACTTTATGGATATATAGTGTATAATAACTGTTTTCACGTCCTCATTTCCTAATTCTAACCTGGGTGTCGGTTCTGGGTCAGGGTTAATTGATTGATTTTTCTCTTCATTATAGGTCATACTTTCTGCTTCTTGTCATGCCTGGTTTTTTTTATTAGATGTCACCCATTTTGAATTTTACCATGTTGAGTGCTGGATATTTTTGTATTTCTAAAATATTCTTGAGGTTTGTTCTGAGATGTAGCTGAGTTTTGCAGGAAGAGTTTGATCCTTTCATGTCTTGTTTTTAAGATTTGTTAAGCAGACTAATAAGGCTATAGTTTTGTTAGCTTAGAGCTAATTATTCTCCACTGTAGAAGCAAACTCTTCTGAATACTCTATCTAATTCCTTGTGAATTTTGAGGTTTCCCCAGGTTGCTTCTTGAGAACAGATGCTTTTTTGTCCTGGTCTGAGCACTGGGAATTTTTCCTCTAATCCTTTTAGGCTGTCCTTTTTCTGGCCACAGCTAGTTTTCTTACATGCACACACTGATCTTCACCTGACAAATACTTGAGGGGTATCTTCTGCACATTCAAGAGTTTTCTCTCTGTGTAGCACTCTCCTCTGCAGTGGTCTGACTTGCAAACTCTGTGTTCCTTAGTCTCCCTGTACTCTCAGCACCATCTCCTTAACTTGGAGGTTCTGCAAGGCTTGGCCTGGTTTCCCCTCCCTGTGCTGCAGTCTGGAAACTTTCTCAAGGCAGTAAGCTTGGGCACTTGTCAGGCTCACTTTGCTTCGGGACGCATTGCCTTTCATTGCTTGGTATCCAGTGAATATCCAGAAAAGTCATTGTTTCGTATATTTTGACCATTTATTGAATGCTTCTACAGGGACGTTAATTCTGGTCTCTATTACTCCGTGTTGGCTAGAAGCAAGCATTCCGTAAGGGTGATTTTTAAATACCAAAACATCTTTACTCTCAGGGCATAATAGGATGCAATTTCATGTTTCATATTCCCAGGAGGACAGAAAGTAATTCCTTGTTCAGGTTCTCAGGAAAGGTACCCTTGCAGAGGGAGATGTCATTATTTTGATAGACTCTGGAGAAGACAGCAATAACACAATGTTTGGTGACTTGTGTGAGCTTGCTTCTTACCAAGAATAGCACACATTTTGGGAATCTCAGCCAAGGCTTTGGTGTTGTTTTTCAGTGTCCTGCTGATCGCTAGAATTGGCTGAATTGTCTTCTAACCTCTCACGGAATTCATTCAAGATATGTATAAGGCATGTTTGTTTTGGTTTCACATTTTTCTACGAGATACTGGCAGAATACTGAGAGAATGGAAACATCATCTCTTGATGCCAGGAGGTAAAAGTCTGGTTGACAATAGAATATATTTCACTGAAGAATAATAGAAAATTAAGAAAAAGGTTATGTTAAAGTCAGCCAGAAATTTCATTTTTAAAATTTTAATGAAATGCTTTTACTTTTATTAACATCTTACTTTGAATATTTTAACTTTAAACTGGTAGGACTAAAGGTAAAATTCATCATAGTCTTAATATTTTATATTTATTTCTGATTGTATATATATATATGGCTGGCTTATTGTTAAGAAGACAAAAATATATTTGTATAAATTTTAAAGTATAAGTACCTCCACCTATTCACCTTCAGTTTCCAAATAACATTGTTTAGTCTAGATAGCCCATAATTTATTTCACAATACTCTTAGTGATGACATTCACGTCTCTAATTTTTCTCTTCTACAATTAATGCTTTGACACACATTCTTGTTCATATATCTTTTTAATATTGTGTTAATATTTCCATGAATTAGACTTTTAGAAGGCATAGAATGTACACAATTGTGACTTTCAGATGGCTTTCCCTAAATAATTGTTCTTGGTTTATATTACAATGTATGTAAAAATAATAATAATAATAATAATGATAATAATGATAATATGCCACTTTGATCTATCAGGTCTGGTGTGAACATGTTTCCTTGAGATAGAATCAAATTGTACAACATAATCCACTATAAATTTTTTAGTTTATTATTATTATTAATACATAAGGGTAAGGTGTCAGTTACTAATTTAGAACTACTCAACTAAATTGGCAGTCTAAATAATAACTATCCATTATGAACCCATAATTATACGTAATTAGCTTATTACAAAATAGGTGTATGAATCTTCCATGTCAATGTCTTAAGAGACCAAAAGAGAATATTTACCATCATAAATAGAGTTTTGTGCCAATGATGTATAGTAAATACTCCATTACTTCCAGTTTTGTGTTAAGGGTTAACATCATGAACAATTCTCTCCACTTTGTGAGGTCTGGCCTGTAAGTAGGTGGATTTCTGTATTAAGCTCTGTATTTGTTTCAGGGGAAATAGTCAGAATTAGATAAAATTATATTGTGAACTCCCAAGAAAGGAAGTTTGTGGGAACAAAATGAACAGTCGTAATAGGATAAAAGCAGAATTTCCTGACTAACCTTTTTGAATGTGTGAGAAGAATCCAGATCATATTTCTTCTCTGTTTAAGTGAGAGAACCAGACATTACTGACCATAATGTGGACAAAACATGCCAAGAAGAATCCATAATATTGCTACAGATCCTTTTGGGATTGTTACTGAAGAAGCATTTTTCATTAGAATTACTAAGTTATCTTCACTATTGTGTGGACAACACCCTCAGGGACCATGTCTTTGTTTGCGTGTGTTACTTTGATTGTTAACCATGGGAATAGCAAATGGAGAGAGATGAGAATAGACCCATTTGCTCTCTTTCTTTTAAGAAATTACTAAGTGTATTAGCAACAGTAATGCAGATAATAATCTGAGGAAGATAGGGTTGTTGCAATTTATTGGACATGTTGCAATAATGCTTCCTATGGGCACAGAATGAAATAAACCAACAGCCTGCATTTTAAACATCAAGTTTTCCTGGTAATGGCAGACGTGGGTAAGATCATAGCCTCTTAATGAAGACATATTTAACTTTAGCTTTTCTGCCTGATCTGCACACATTGTGAGGCTTTTTTTTTCTAGCTTTCCAAGTGCTACTTTTGAAAAAACTCGTTGGGAAATCATCAAAAAGATCTTTTGTTTGGTAGGTGACACGAGAAGATACATAAACCTTCGGGCTGCAGAATTAGCGCGGAAAATTCGGGAAAGCTATACTCTATATGTCAAAAACTACCTCTCTTGAGGAGTTTGTTATACCGGATCTGCCTTAATAGAAGGTTGCTTAAAATGTTCAGGTTGCAGTTTTTCCTCACTGCATGGACCAGTTGCTGTCTGTCAGTGTTCTGTCCAAATTTCAGTAAATAAGAACTTCACTGAAGCTGAATCCCCTTCAGGAAATATTATAAAACTGTTTTTTAAGCACATAATCAGAGTAGTTGCCAGTTTCTCCTTATTTCCTGAGTTTTAAATTATAACAAACATCTTTATTTAACTGAAAGCTAAACAAAAAAGCATTCTCAGTACCCTCTTTTAAAATGAAGTCACCTGCATTACTCAAAAGATAACTAGATGTCTCATTTATTAATGCAAGAAATATTCTGAAACCCAAATTTGTATACATGTTCTAACTATTAGAGTGGAAACTTATGATGACAGTAGACTCTCGAGGCGAAAATCAATCTCATGCATTCAGCTGCCATTGTGATATTTATGATGCTGTTTGTTCCGTGTTCAAGATAGCAGACTGCCCACTTCTAATTCAATCAGGAAAAAAAAAATAACTAATCCAGAAATTATCAAGCACGCTCACACTTCCTTTACAAATTTGTGTTATAAAATAATGTTTGCCTTCTCATTTGAATAAACTTCAAAAAAACCTTTAACATACTTTACACCAAATAAGATGCAAATATTGTCCTGGAATGCCAGGAAATTCATCAACACCAGTAAATTTGATTAAATGGAAGCTTTTAGAAGCAGGTTTAAGTGAGCTTATTCCACTATGTGATACGAAACCAAACACTTGTACTCAGTAATAATTAAGGAATCCTCTGCTGGATCTTTTTTCCAAGGTTCTCTTGACTTCTGCCTCTTAGTGTTTCATGATGGTAAGATATTGCATGTGTACATCCGTAGAAACACTGCAGACATCAATGCACTTGGCTAGGAAGAAATCAGGGAAGAGATTCCGTTGAACTGTGAGATTATGAGGGCTTTGTTATACATATCTTCCTAGGAATAATTGAAAACACCATTTATTTTCTCATTAACTTTCACTTAGAGGTGAATTTTTATTAAAAGTCTGACTCCTCACTTTCTGAGATATATGTTTGGAAGTGAGCACTAGGAAAACATTCCCCTGTTTCCCCAACATCCAGTACTACATACTGTCTTCAAGAAGCCTGGGGCCATGCGGCCCAGACATGGTGTACTTGCTAAGTAAATACATTTCACCCTAAGGATTGAAAATAACTTCACCAAAAGTTTTGGACAAATTAATAGGCAAGGTGATAAAGAGAAAAATGTTCTGAAAATTATTTTAAATCAGAAAGGGATATGAGCAACTTTAGAAATATATGACAATCTCTGTCATCAGCATACCACTGGGAAAATATTGGTATCAACAAGACAAAGATTACATTACCCTAGATTTTGTAGGGAAAAGGGAATTTAGCATTTATTTGAGATAAAAATTTGACTTTTGGAAATATGTTGTGCTTTCTTTTCATAAATGACCTCAATTTAGATTCTGTGGTTTGTGGTCCTCTGAAAAACATCGCGAGGAAAATTGACAGAACCTAAGTGAGTTTTGGATCACATAAATTTTTGTTTAGAAATAGGGTCATATTTATAAATATTAAGAAAGGGACTAAAAGCTTGGTTTCATCTTTCAAGAGAAATTCAAGGAGAGCCTCACTTAGGATAGAGGAGGACTGTTGATGGACATAAAATTGATCTTTGCCCATATGGGTTGAAAATATTTATGTTTTTATAAAGTAATTATAAGATAGATTGCTGGGTTAGACCGTGAGGGGTCTATATGTCTATGAGAGTGAGAGATGATGGGGTGGAGTTAGAAACATGGAAAGCAGTTTTAAAAATAATTTTTGGGGGGTTGTAAGTTGACTGTACATTTTCATCTTTCTTTCTTTTTTTTTTTTTTTTGTTGAGGAAGATTGCCCCTGACCTAACATCTGTGCCAATCTTCCTCTATTTTGTACTTGGGATGCTGCCAAGCACCGCTCAGTGTGTGGTGTGTAGGTCTGCTCCTGGAATCCAAACCTGCCAACCCCCGGCCTGGAAGTGGAGTGCGCAAACTTAACCACTATGCCACCGGGCCGGCCCCATTTTCATCTTTAAATGTCCTGTGTAAATATCTTCTGAAGGTTGAGTCCTCCTATTTTCTTTGAGAATGGACAATGAAAGCATGTAGAAGAACAAATTTCAGAGACTTAGAGAACACTTTTCATTACTCAAGTGCCATCTTGATTTTCAATCCAGAGTTTTGTTTTCCCTAATTCTCATTTGTGATGGTAAGTAGATATCCAAAATAATTTGACCTACCAAGACGTGTCTTTGCAATATGCTGATGTTTCCATGAATATAAAAAGACATTCTCCTGCAGGCGGTTGCATTGGTTTTAAAATGCTAGAACTATCCATTTTGAATGTAATTATGCAAAATAAATGAAAGAAATCTACCCTGCTGATATTTATGTAACAACTTCTAGAATAAATCTTCTGATTTACAAATATACTGGGACCATTAGCTAGAAGCCACCCCACATCATTATTTCACAGAACTTTAGGCTTTTTTCAAATCAGCATTATTTTGCCAAGTGAAATAAAACAGAAAACCAATTGACTTTTCCCCAGCATTTTTGAAGAGGAAATAAAGCTGCTTAAAAATCAATGAAGGTTGCACTTTTAGAAATATTTTTAAAAGTACATTTTTTTTTGAAACTATGACTCTTTTTCCACAATTCATCTTATTTTTTCAGAGCCACTTAATATCCTTGAACCATATTTAACTTCCCTGGGAAACTGTAAAGAGTGGGTTGAAATCCATAATTGTACTAAAGCTATGGGTCCCAATAACAATAGCTATTCCACTGGTGCTGGCAAATGCCTTGTCATAAGAATATAAAAGCAGAGGGAAAGTGAGACTTTTCTCTTCTTACTTACTTCTAAGTAGTATGTATCCAAAAAGGGAAGGTGAAGGATTTGGGGAAAGAGATGGAAAGGAGGGGTTCCGGCCAGAGAAGAATTGTCAGTAATCAAGAGTGTCTGTAATCACAAGCGTCGTGACATGTACACACTTAAATATCCCATCTCAGCATCCATGGGGAGCGTTCATGCTTTCCTGCCTACTGCAGGCATCTCTGACCTCCTGTGCACTTCACAGATGAAACCTCTCTATTGCATCCCGTTCCTTTAACATCTTAATTCTGTGCCAGGTGATCAATAATTTATTTGATCAAATACTCCCTACCTCTAGAGAGCTTTTTTTAAAAAAAATTAATGGGTGACGTATTGGCATTTTTATAAGAATTTTCTAAAAGCAGTGTTTTGACGCAAAAGGAATGTCTCCAGGGGCACAAATCTCAAATGCAACTTTATTAGGAAGGACTCCTGTACAGATGGGGCATTCATTAATACTTTAGTCTCACCACAGATGATGGCATTCCACGACCATGAATAGATAGCCCTGGAGATGACAGAAAGGTCATATGAAGGTGGCAGGGGTATAATTTTTACCATTTCTCCTTCAAGTTATATACATCCATATATTCAAAAATTCAAAAACTTCTATTCAAAAAATTCTATTTATGAAGTATATATATATATGTATTTTTTCAAGAATAGAATTTTGCTTTCTGAATAAAATATTTCTATGTCTATCTAGCTATATTGATATCCTAGAATTTCAAAATCAGCTCTAAAAATCACAACCAAAAAGAAATTAAAAATGTCTAATATAAAAAGGGAATTCAAGAAAATATGCTCAAGTAAAGTGTCCAAGTTCCTCCTGAGTCATAAGGAAGGATAGGAGAAACAATGATTGTCTACTCAAGTAAGTGACTCTCCAGAGTACTAAGACAATGAGAATAGGCACTTTGGAAATTGGAGACTTACGTCTTTGACTAGTTACTTAGACGTCATACGTGCTTGCTGTGTGCCAGGTTCTGTTTTGAGCACTTCACAAATATCATTTTATACCCTTTCTAATATAACCTTCAGAACAACCCTCATGACAACATTGAGACAGGTACTATTACTGTCTTTTTTTTTTTCAGATGAGCAAACTTAGGCACAGAAGCATTAAGTAACTTGGCCAAGATCACACAGGTCATAAGTAGTGGAGCTGAGATTCACATACAGGCAGTATGCCCTCAGAGGTCTTGCTTTAAACCACCACAGGGTGCTGTCTGAGGTCTAAGGCAGTGCTTCTCACAGGTTAGTGTGCATAAGAATGGCCCAGGGAGCTTGTTAAAACACGGATTCCCCAGAGATTCTGATCCAGTAGGTCCGGCTGGGCCTGAGCATTTACGGTTCTAACAGGTTCTCAGGTGATGCTGATGCTGATGCTGATGCTGCCGCCAGCAGCCCACATTTTGGTTAGCAGTAACTAAGGAACGCTGCAAAGAAACAAGATAGAGTAGGCTTGCAAGGAGGTGACGAGAATCCAGGCTCAGGTTCTTCACAGTCTTAGGGAGGTTTAGCTACAAAATACAGCCATGTTTCCCTTTGTGAACCCAGGTGATTGTGGCAGGAGTCTCGACCAGTCTCATTCCTGGCAATGGCCCCTCACCTTCCCTGCCTCAGATCTTGGCTGTTACTAAATAAAGGTTTTCTAGGGCAGCTGTGCACAAATGCTCAGGAAAAGGTTCCACACAGTGTTGTGTTCCACTCAGCTGACTCGTCTCGCTGCCAGGCCACTGGCTGTGCTGCTAAGTTTGTCTTCCCTGGACACAGCTGGCCTCCTCAAGGAGCCCTCCTGGCACCACTTCTCGGCTCCTGGGAGCACCTGATGCTCTTTCCTGTCTCACTTTGCTCAGAGTAGGTGCTCAGCCCTTTTAGGTACTACATACAGGTCTCCGCCCACTGGCTGTCAGACACCCTTGCTGGCTTGCATACACATGACCAGCTACCGTTTTTTCCCCAACCACAGGGATGGCTTCATATACCTTCCCAGTCAGGCTGGCTTTTCTGCTAACATTGTTTTAGGTCCGATAACTTGTCATTGGTTTCAGTTTGGGGTTTAAACTTTTCCCAACATGATTGATGGCAGGGAATCCTTTCCTTTCAAGAGAAAACTTTCTGTCACCTTCAAGGGTGTTGTGTGATCCTGCAGCCTTACCAAGACGATCTTAAATTACTCCAACATTTAGACATCTCCCCTAACCTATTACTGAGACATGTCCACAATAACCTTGTTAGAAAGGAAACCACCTCTGTAAATATGGGCAAGCTTTCTTCTCTGCCTCCACATCTGGCAGAACTTTCTGAAGATTTACTGTGATTCCTTATTTCGCACGTCTAGGATTCACCAACCAGTTTGGGAAGTGGAAATTTTTTTAAAAAAAGAAAAATCAGAACATCTCTCTTAAGAGAAGAAAGTAATTTCTTGAGCAGAAAGAGAAAAAATCCAAAAAAAACTATAATTGGTTTATCTCATTTGACATTTTTGGAAAGAAAATATCCATATGCCATTGTTTAAAGTAATTTTTAAACTACACTTTAAACTTTGTAGTAACAGGCTTACTGAACAGATTAATTTAAAGATTCTATTCCAGGAAGAGTTTATTTATGGTGTTTGGTTTATTTCTGATATATAGCTGTAATAATAAGCCATGCATTATATTAGATTATTAAAATATCACACTCAGTACCCATTTCTGAAGCATTAGATAGACCCATGTTGATGTCTAGTTTGCCCACTTACTGATTAATTGCATAAAGATATGAATATTTTTTCATGAAAAATTAAAAATGTCATCTAAAAATCTCATATCCTGGTTTTTTGGGTTTATGTAATCAATGGTATTTGAAGAAGGTGCTTTGGAATAGTCATAGTATTAAAAACAGACTAAGCCTTCTACCAATCCAAAGAACGTATGGTCTTGGAAGACACCAGTGCATCCTCTTAACATATACGTCCTACCTGAACTGTTTTCCCCTAAGACTTTTAACATTATTTTTTCTATGGAATCCGATGAGAATATACAATAGATCTGTTCTGTATTTGGAGGACATTTTTTGTAGCTCCTCTATTAAAATACCTAGCTTCCTTTGTCTAGGACTCGTTCTTGGACTTGGTAAATAACACAAGTTAAACAATTTGATTCACATCTAGTGAAAATGGTTGCTAGAACACCACCTTCAGCACTCTTCTATTTGCCTACTTCTCAGGATGCGGCCTGAGGATTGCTGTAAGACTGTCTAAAATTCTGCCTAGCATCATAACAAAAAAGAAAAACACCTTAGTGTATTCCTTTCTCCAGCTGCCCATTGGAATTCACCATTTTGATTGTCTTGACACATCCATCTATTCATCCATTCACTCGTACGATAAACATTGAGTGTCTGCTGTCTTAGCCAGTTATCAGTTATATGCAAAACTCAGGGGAAGTACAGGGCCCACATTTTCCTCTTCCTCTATATTCTGGCTGCAGGTTCCTTTATCTGAATCTTAAAACATAACCTTCCCTACCCTGTCCTAATCCAAATATAATTTTAACTGTTTTTGTTAATGATGCCACCATTCTGCTGAGGCACACAGGTTCAGGACCTACAACTGTCCTTGATAATTCCTAAGTACAGTCCAATATATGAAGATAAAGCCTGTTCAAACAAGAAAAAAATATATCAGAATATAGGATTCTTGTCTAAGGAAAGCCTCTAAAAAAATCCTCTCTGTACATTTAGCTCGCTAGAAATCCTCCAAATGTCCAGAGAGGTAATTTGGGAACCTGTTCCTGAACATGTTCTATGAGCTTTTTAACAAAATTACTACCGTGGAGCAACCCTTTCTTTCTACATTGAAAGCTACGTTCTGTGCTAACTGATTAAACTAGTTTTTCTTTCACTTTGCATTTCTCTTCTACCAATGGCTATAGGGGAGGAAAAAAACCTCATATAAAACAAACTCAATATACAAGTACTAATGGACTCAGTAACATTTAGTATTGGCAAATTGCTGAAAATTTGTCAGGTAATGTGATTTTGTTTTCAATTTATGCCACTGAAAAGTAATGTAATGTCTAATGCCAAGAAAAAAAAAAAAACTACACTCCATAAAACTATATTACTGTATATGGGTTTGGCATTTGAGAAGCAAATGAGAGCAAGTTGCCCTTTTCTATATTTCTTAAACAGTGTGTAAAGTTGTTAGATTATACTGTAACATTTTAAGAAATCCTTTGTGCTATAAGAAAATTGCTTTCAAGAGCATGGCAATGTGTACCAAATGTAAAGTGTATGAATGAGAATTCAAATGGCAATGTGAGGAGGAAAGACCTGGAGCTCGGTTCGGAGAATAGGGGCATCCAGTGTTCGATAATTATGTCAACCTGAGATTTTAGTTTCTTGACCAAGAAAAAGAAAAATGGTTAAATTCCAGATACAGAAATGAAATTCTTAGTAATGCAGATTTAAATCAAGTACTTAGGGCAATTCCATATTCTTTTGAAATGCTGCAAATGCAAATTCTTCAGACTAAGATGTTAAGTGTTTTGTTTAAGAATCTAATATGCTGCTTTGAGAGATAGGAATAAGAAAATATTTGGAGTCTGTTATTTGGGGGTAGCTTGTATGGAAGTTCTAGAGAAAATCTAGGTTTTATTTTTTACTGTCATGTACTTTATTAGCTTGAATAGCTTTCTTATCTTCTTGAATCTATTTCCTCATTGGAGATATTGGGTTAAGATGTTCTCTACATATCTCACAAGGTTGTTATAAGGATCAAATTAAATGTGTATGAGAATGCTTTATAAAGTATTAGAGTCATATGTCTCTAAAATCTCATTTCCTCATACATACAGTTGTCTGGACTTAGGGCTCAAGGGATGATATTCACGTTTGTTGCCTGACTATTTGTGTAAAGCAGAATAAGCCCTTGAATGAAAGTCAACCCACGTGGCTTCTAGTCTCAGCTATGACCTAAGTTCATAGTGGCAAAACAGCCCAGTAAAAATTGAAAATAACTCCGATTAAATGATAATGAAGACGTGGTTTGACTCAACTCCTCAGGCAAATTTTGAAAAGCAATTCCTGCCTTAACTCAATAAAGATTTCTTCAGGGCTTATAAAATTTGAAGATGGCTTTTAGCAGTTTCTACTAACCACTTGATAAGAGTGGTGACCTCATCCCATTGACGAACTCTAGACAGCTGGTAGCAACTTGTGAATAATGATTCAAAATGATGTTTATGTTCTTAGAAATATAGCCCTGTGTCATCTTAGGCACGGTTTCATCCTTTCCTTTGCCATTATCAGCCTTTCTTATTATCAAACTAATGTATGATATTTCTTTTGATCGTCTTCTTTTCTGTTCTTTCCCATTTTGTGTGGTCTTTCCTTAGGCAGTTTTTCAATGATTGATTTCCAGGATCTTAAAATGTTAACTTTCCAAACTGACTTGGGTATTTTCTAAGTTATATCTGAAGAACTCTGTCTTGAATTTGTTTGTTAAGTTAACAAGTTTTGAATTGAAGAAAAATTACCAAAGTTTGAAAGGTATGCTTTTCTTTTGAGCTCTTTTATTTTTCCTACATAATTATCTCTCAAATTTATTTTCTCCTCTTATTTACTAATACTTTTTTAATAAATTTTTCATCAAGTAATAATATACTGTTTGTGTTTGTTTCTTTCGATTCCTAATGTGCTTTTTATGTTCTCTGTTTTAATATATGTTTCCTATATTTTACTATCTCTAGATTGCCTCATAATGTAGTCATAACAATATAGAAATTTAAAGTCCAGTCATATGTACAAGGGTAGGATGGAGTTTGTGAAGTAGCCTAGAGTGCTCCATGCCCAACAGTACCAGTAGTTCATTTTATTTTGTATTTTAAATATCCAATGTATATCAGAAGCATCAGGTACTGCCAGTAACTGGTTGGTCTAAATTTCGACTTGTCTCAAATTGTAATACTTAATAATATTTCAGCCATCTATATATGTACAATTTTATTCTCTTTAGCATCTGATTATCTTTGAATTTGTTTATTGCTCATATTAAAAAACATCCTTGGGGCTGGCCCAGTGGTGTAGGAGTTAAGTTCATATGCTTTGCTTCAGGGACCCAGGATTCGCTGGTTTGGATCCCGGGCACAGACCTGCACACAGCTCATCAAGCGATGCTGTGCCAGGCGTCCCACATATAAAATAGAGGGAGATGGATCACAGGTGTTGGCTCAGGGCCAATCTTCCTCAGCAAAAAGGGGAGGATTGGCATAGGATGTTAGCTCAGGGCTAATCTCCCGCAAAAGAAAAAATATCCTTAAACTTTTTAATCAAGTTTTAAATTGTTTCCAATTTAGTAGTTTTCTTGGTACCAAAGTCTCATAACAACTTACTTCAGAACGCAGAAAAATAATTGAGAAAGGTGCCCTTCTCAGCAGTTCCTTCTCTCAGTCAGCTTTTTTTTTTTCCCGAGTTATTTCAGCTTTCTGTTGGCCTTTTATCTTTTCAAAAGCGTTTCTGCAATTTCTCTGGTGCTCTTTGACCTACCTTAAAGCAAGCATTTGTTTCCATGTGTTTCTTTTCGGTTTTTGAGTGAGATGTTTATCTCGCTTTATTCAGCTTGAAAAAAAAATCTTCCTGAAGCTTTTCAGTATTCATTTTCTTTGCAGAGTTCAATCATTTGTTCTCATTTGTGTGTTTCAGCCTATGTCGATGCATTGTTAACTTAATTCTTCAGAATCACCCCAAATCGTTTCATCTTTGCCGTGTTTTTTAACCATTTTGGGGGGTTTTTGTACTTTTGTCATTTGCCTCTTCAGAATTTCATATTATCCTTTTGCCATGTTTCAATTTCATGCTACACTGAAGTTGTGACTCTTCTCAAGTCCCTTTTCTTTTTGTCATTATTTACTTTCCTTTATCTATTCCTGCTCTATTTTCAGCTTTTCATCTTACACCATTCCAAAATTACATGGACATTTTCACCATTGTACAAGTTTTTGTTACCTTTTTCACCTTCTACTTTTTTCTTGATATGAGTTCCACTGCCACTTTACTTACTACAATTATAATTTAGAATTTTTATGGAATTATACCCAACTTAATACTTACCAGTTATAATTTCACTTACTTGTACTTTAACTTCCAATTTATGTCTTAAAATCAAATTTGATCTCCATATATTTTATTTCTATTGTAATTTACCTTTTCATATTCTTTTTATATTTTTTCTAAGACTATTTTAAACTAATTTTACTGTCTTAAAAATTCCCATTTCATTTCTATTTCATTTTTATCTCTTCATTTGTTTAATGTGGAACACGTTAGCCCCTGGTCTTAATGTTATTTCAGATCTTTCTGCTTTGATTCCCTCTATTGCTGCCTTTCAAATAACATGATGCTAATAAGAATAAACATATTTTAGCTTTGAATCTGTCTAGATCTTTTATATCTACAATATAGAACAAAACAGACCACAGAACTATTTACACTGCCAATGCATTAAAAATGTTTCCACAAGATAGCCTCTTCCATTGCATGTTCCATTTTGTTTTATATGTACCTTCTGATCCCTTTACCTATAACAAGACTAATTTTGCTAATCACTTAGTGTTCCTGTAACAAGCTAACAGAGCAAACCTATTGAGGAAGAACCAACATTTATAGCTTCAATAGATATTTTCCTCATGAGTGTTTTTAAATTAATTATACTCCTGCTGAATGTTTTAATAGGGAGGACCTCGTTTTCCTTAAACCTTGAGATGACAAGGTTGGTTTTCAAAACCACGTTCTTGAGTACATATTTCAAGTCAGAGCTGTGATGTCATCTATGGAATAGGCATCAGAAGTTCAAGAAATTCAGGTGGTTCCACATTTGTATCCTAAGTCTTAGCTGTGTAGATGCTTCCTCCTTGTGGATCTTTCCTTCTCCTAAGATTTAATTATCTTCAATGTGGTTTTTAATGATCTTTTTCTTTCATTTATAGTTTTGCCATCTAGTTATCCTTAATTAATGTATTCTTTGGGTTTGCCTGCTTTTGAATTTTATTTAAAAAATGAATCATTCGGTATGTATTCTTCTATGGCTTACTTCTTTCTCAGAGTATTATGTCCAAGATTTGTCCAGATCCAGGTCTGTAGCAATAATTTGGTTGTCCTCACTGCTGTATAGTAGTCCAGTGAATAGAAATATATATATGGCTGGGTACTTTTCTGATTTCTTTCTTTAGGATAAACTCCCAGAAGTGAGATTATTAGGTCAAAGATAGGTTCATTTGAAAGATTTTTGATATGTAATGAAAATTTGTCCTCCAAAAATTGTACTCTATTTAAAGTCATTTGAGCTGCTTTTGAGAACCCCAATTTCTTTCCCATCTCACCAACATTGTGATTTTGCATTCCTTCTAGTTTTTTTTCATGTTAAATTCCAAAGCCATTCTCTTAAGAATTAGTTAATCACAACGTGGATGAAATTTCCCACAAGAAAATTGTGCATTTAAGCATGAAGATATGATGTTAAGGTTGTTGAAAAATTTCTGCCTTTGGGGAATACTATTTAGATGTGACCAATGAATCTACAGTCATCGACAGAATCTACGGTCCTTTGGCTATCATCATCAAAAGGAGAATATCAGACCTTGGGCTTTTACTGGAAGGAAATTGTTTTCGCAAATCTAGTTTTGAGAGATACCAATTTCGTCCAATTTTAAATCTGTGCATATAAAACTCAATTGCAATGTGTGACTGGCATCTATTTTCTAGCTAGATCTGCCTTCTGCTTTCCCCTATCACACTTTGACCCTTGTTAAGTAAGTGGCATCTTTCCAGAGGAAATGATTAAATCAAAAGGCTGCTTTGCAATCAGAATCATTCAAAATAAAAGCTTAGCATTCCTGTTAAAGCTGGGAGAAGGAGGAAAAAATACTGATGATGAGCTAATGTTTTGAGGGCAATAGAATTTTTTCTCACAAACTTTTTTTTTACATATATCTCTCAATCTTATATTTCAAGAATTAAATAAGTTTCCTCTTCAATTCCCCTTTCTCCATGTAAAATTTAATTATATCCTAAATTTTGCATGTATTCAACCGTTCCTTGTAACTTGGAGCCTGATTTTCAAGAGAGTCCAGGTAATAAATTCTCTGAAGAAAGAGAATTTGAGAAGACGTTGATTTCTCTTTTTCTTGTCCTTCTTAGAAATCTTAGGAAAAAACAAGAAAGAGGGTATAACAGAAGCAATCAGCTTAGACCTTTCCCCAGATGAGGATCAAAGTGATAGTATAGATCTTGAATGTTCTGCTTTGACAATTTCATTGAAATTTCCCTTAATCTATGGCTGACATAACTGAAAAACACTTTCCATGAATAACTCTATCATTTGCCTCCTCTGGCAAGTAGGAAAGGAAAATGGCAAGTGATTTGACCTCTGACCTCTGTGAATTACTTCTCCCAAAGTAATGTAAAGAGTCTGTACATAAAACTGCCTCTTTTATTATTTCCATTTTAGACAAATAGTGAGGTATCAAAAAATCAAAGAATTATATTTATATTTTAAATTATTTTGTTATTATTTAACTTTTGATGTAGTAGCATTTTATGTGTGGAGAAATCTCCACCAACCCTGAGTTGATCAAATACATTGAAGTATAATTTCTTCTTTTCTGTAATGTATCCAAGCACCTAGAACATAGCATGGTACATAAAAGGCACTGAATAAATATTTGTTTAATAAATGAATGAACAATAGAAATTCAAACCATATACTTTAGTTAGGGCAATTAGCACATTGGTTCTTATGAATTTCCTCTCTTAAACTTTCAGTTCTTTAAACCAGGTCCAGTTTAACTACAGAGGATTGCATAATGCTAAACATCATTTTGCCCTGAGCTTTGAACTAAATGGACTGGTCCAGCCAGGTCTGGAATTTTGTGGTGTGTATATGCCCACTGAGTGATCTTATCCCATTGCAAACTTTGACCCTTAATTCTGATTCTGGCCTCTTCACTCACAAACTTTGTGATTTTAAATGAGTTACTTATCTTGCTGAGTCCCAGTTTCTTCATCTGCAAAATAAGAATTCCAAGTCTGTGATAAAAATTAAATGATATAACATACGAATTTGTAAAATCCTATAACATAGTGCCTAACACATAGATGGCCAAAGCATGTTAATTCTTCACCATCAACAGTTAGATAGATTCACTATTAATATGGTTTTCCCTAACTATGTAGCCAAAACCTATAGTTTGGTTGAAGTCAATAGAGTTACCAAATGTAAACCCTGTGCTTGGTACAATGGTGAGACACAAAGACCAACACGGCATCAGTCCTACCCATAAATGACTGACAGTCTGCAGGAGGCGAAAGGGAAGATGGAGAGATACAAGTCATTATGCTTGTGGCATAATCCAAAAGTTTAGGAAAAGATTTGCAAGTGGGGGTATACTTGAGCTGAAATTAGAAAAATGAGTAAAATAAAGGAGGAAAGCATTTTTGATACCGGGAACTATTTCAAAAAGCATACAGAGGCAGCCATTGTGTGGGAGGTCTTTGGAGAGTGGCAAACCAGCAAATATAGCTGGACCATAATGTTTATGAAAGATCTAGAAGGACATTAGTCTAGAAGACTGTTGGTGCATATGCGAGTCCACAAACTTTTAACTTCAAGTAAAAGAATGCTCAAATTGACTAAAAAGTAAAGACATGCATTGATTAAGTACACTACAGGTAAGGGTTGATCCACTGATTAGACAGCATCAATTAAAAAATAAATTCTTACAGTTTCTTTACATCTCTCTGTCCTGCCTTCTGGGGTATCAGCTTCCCTATGGTGGGCTCTCTTTTTTGTCAAAGAATGGCTGTCAAGAACAAGGTTCCATGCATTCTGATTTTTGCCTCGTGAGAGAGATCCTTTTAATTCAATGATCAAACAGAGTTACCTGTTTCATCTTGGTGTAGCTGACTTATACCACATATTCATCCCCGGAACTAGCACGGTAGCTGGGGAATTCCATTCTTACTGGCTTAGGCCTGATTGACACTCCCCTCCTTAAACCACAGCTGTGCTAAGGGAGGTAGAATTACACTGATTGTCTCAGGTGAATAAAGGCCACCCCCTTGGAGTTGGGGGAAATCATGCCTGCCGAATGGCCGAGCTGCTGTACGATTGGAAAGGTGAACTAAGATGATGAGGAAGCAAGAAGCATCACGTGCTCTCCGGAGTCTTAGCAATGAGGGCTTTGATTGTCATATTAAAAAGTTTAGAATTTATTCCATATGTAAAGAGAAGTAAGCTTTTTATTTAGGACTGTATTTAGCCTGTTTGTGGTGGGCTGTAGGGATAAAACTAGACAGGAAGAACTGGTGTCCCTAATTTCAAGGACACCACATTGTCATGTTACTTATGTGATCGAAACTAGATTTTCTGAGTTGATACAATCACCTTTGAGGTGGTAGACCCAAGAGTAGACATTTGTCTAGTTTTTAATATGTTGACATTAATGAGATTTTTTTCCTGACATTTTTGAAAATGATAAGAATAATAGCTAGCATTTATAGCTATGTTCCATATGCTAAGTTCTGTTCGTAGATAATGTCATTTAGTTTTCCTTATGAGGTTGATATTTTTCCTCATTTTGCAAACAAGAAGACTGAGGCTTAAAAAAGTTAAATAATTTGCCCCAAAGAGCTGGCAGATCCAGGATTCGAAGAGAAGCTTTCTGATGATCTAAAATCTACATACTTCACCTCCAAATACAGTGACATTTGATGAAAAATACTATATAATAGGTGTTGTGAATGATCATCAGCCCCATATTTGGGGGGAAAAAGGTACAATGAACCATAAACCTCGCTAAATATGCTTTCGAAAGCTCATGCAAAGGACTTCAGAGAATGTGTCTATAATCTGCATGAAATTTTGCAAAGTGTAGGTGAGTGGTGGTTAGTTAGGTTAGCTCTCAAGCATAGAGAAATTTCTAATATTTTCTACAAATGTTTAAAAATAAAATTATTTGGATTGAACAAGTCCTCGGGGAGTGGGGGAGGAGGGAGGAATGGGACAGAGTGAAGAGATAGGAGGTAGTTTTCTCTTCGTCATCGCTTTCTTGAAAGAGGCCAAGGAGAGCTAGCGAGCGATGTTGGTACACTATTAAATTATTTTGGTTGATGGAAACTTGGAATTCTGGAAAAAGTCCAAGTGGATGTAAGCACTTTAGGGAATTGGATAGTACATGAAATATAACCTAGAATAATGTGAAAAATAATGGATATTGGCAAAAATAGTCTTGAAATCCTTCTATGCCCTTACGGGCTCTGATTTTGAAAGCTCCCTTGAGGAAAAATGTTTAGAAGTCATTCTATCTGTCGTGGGCCTTTTGGACTTTATGCCCAGTACATGTCAGCAGTTAAAGCCGGAAATAAGATGCCAGGTGCATTAAGGAAGGGATCGAAAATACTGAAAATATTATAGATTAATGACATGATCGAACAAACGCAAATTACAGTATCTGGAATAGGATACCTATTGCATTTGCTTTAGCTTGTATTTGCCTAAGATGTATATTTAGTTCTTATAAGCACATAATCTTCTGGACAAAAGAAAAGCTTTAGAATTTGCCTTTGGTGTTTAAACTTGGTAAGGCATAATATATTGGTCAAATTCTCTTAGCTTCTAGAAAGAGAGTGCTATTTCAAACAAAAGACCCAAATAGCCAAATTTTCTGAAGCTTTAATTTTTCTGGCCAGAAATTCCACGTTTACATGTAAAAGAGGTCCATTAATGTTAAACTATGCTTCACTTTCCAGGCCAGAAATTCTATTAGAGTGATTATCCTTATTTTGTATAATGTGTATCTCAGTGTCAGGGTTTTTTTTTGTTTCCATTTCTTATGGGTTGCTTTCTTTTTCTTTTGAGATTTAAAATATTTTAGTCACCACTTTTTGAGTGATTTCAAGTCTGCATTCTCAAATTTAAGTGTGTCTATAAGCATAGCGTCTAAGAAAATTGCCCTTAGTCCAAATTAGAATGGAATTGAGCAATATTTTCAGAGTCATTAAAAGGTTTAAAGGTTCTGAATTTTACGTTGAACAATTCCTAGTCTCAGATACCTGTCTAAATGATGTGCAAGCATCAAGACAAAATGGTAGAAATTTGTTGCATATCTGAAGATTTTGTCAACATGACATTCGGATAATTGAATGAATTTCTCTGACTTCACCTGTATACTTGCCATTAAGCACCCACAGCCTAGCTCTATTATGTAAAGAAAATTATTTCACCATTACCAGGTGTCAATCTGAAGCTTTTTCATGAGTAATAAATTATGTACTGTTAGAGGTCAATATGATAAATTATGTTGCTTTATTTTTAATGAGGGTGTAATTCTAAGACCACTAACAAGACTAGTAATCATGCGAGTTGATATAATGTTAAGTGTAATCAAATCTTACATTTATGGTAGATCATAGCACTAATGTCTCAGTTTATGTCCTTGCTTCCATGTATAGCTGCTATGGTAACAGGAAACTAAAAATACCCAACTATGTAACAGACATATATCGTAGAGTTGGAGTATTTCTTTTTATTTGAGTTTTTCAAACTCGTTAATGGATGCTGTCATAGACTAAAAATACTGGTGTCTACTGGCAATAGCCATAAATAAATGTGTCATCAGGACAGAGACCACAGCATCAGAGTTCATAGGCCCCCTGAGTTAGGAATTACCCACCTTGGACATTTACCCAGTTACTGGTTTCATAGCCATGAAATCAGTCCAAAGGACACAGCAATCTGATGTGCGTGTACATGGCCAGAGACAAAGCAGGGTCTGCCCTTCATTCCATTTTGTTTCTTTTGGCATATATTTAATTTCTCTCAGGTTTGAGGTCATACACCAATAATAAGAAAAATAACAACAATAACATTAAAACAAAGATCTGTCACTTGTTAACCACCTACTTGGTGTCACTTGGTTTCTGTAGAAATATGAAAAGCTGCATAGCATGGTGGTTGAAAGTATTGGCTAGTGCTATAATCTAAAGATTGTCTCACAGAAAGTAAATTAGTGTTGGGGGTCAGTGGTTGCCTAGTGTTGGGGGCTCGAGGAAAGAGGAATGGGGAGTGACTGCTAATGGATACAAGCTTTCTTTTCAAGGTGAAGAAAATGTTCTGGAATTAGATAATGGGGACAGTTGCACAATTTTGTGAATATACTAAAAACCACTCCATTGTATACTTAAAAAAAAAAGATTATCTCATAACCTCTCTGTGCCTGAGTCTCCTCAACTGTGAAATGGGGATATTAACAGTTTGGATAATAAATGATAATACCTAATGTGTCAGGCACATGCTAAGCTCTTGATAAATATCATTATTATGCTATGATAATATTTTTAATTCTCATAAAAACATTGCAAGGTAGTTATTATTAGAAAGGGGATGGGATAACTTAATTAAGACCCATAGTAGGGCTGCAACTCAAATCCACACCTAGCTGATGTCTGAGCACACCTGTTGTTCCTACGTAACAGGCAACTGAAGCCTAGAAAACAAGGGACCTGCCAGCGCCTTTCCACAAATGGACATTTAGGTGCTTAGTGGAGAACATAATTGGTCACTAGCTTGATTTTTCTCCCTGTTTTATTTTCTGTAAACAACTACCACATAAATTTATTCTAATGGAAAATTTAAAAGGACTTTAATGAGGTGTTTACAATGTGCTAGGCATTTTTCTAAAAGCTTTATGTGGATTAAATTATTGAATCCTCACCCCGCAGAGTGGTTAAGTCAATTTCCCAAAATCTCATAGGAAGAAGGAGACAGAGTTTGGATTCTTCACCACTACATTTTAAGTAAAGGAAAAGACGTTATCTTCCTGGATGTGAAGACTCAATAGGAATCTATAAATTCAATGTAATCCCAATTTATATCCCAGGTATATCAATGTTTCAATGGAACTTGATGAGATGATTTTAGAATTTATCAAAAAAGAAATGTTCAAATATAGAAAACAATTAAAGAAGAAGATGATGAAACATGACGTACAAAATAGTAAAACATACTATAAAAACTACAGCAATTAAAACATTGCTAACTAGCATGATAGCAAGTAGATAACAGTGGCAGAATAGAGAGTTCAGAAATAGACCTGTATCATTTTGAAAAATCTAACATATCAATGTGGCATTTTTAAACCATTTCAACTTGTGGGAAGAGGAAACGGTAAATTCTCCATTAAATAGCATTGGTTAAATAGCTATAAAATTGGAAAATAATTTTCATTGCTCACTCACAAGATGTAAAACCAAATTTTTTAGGAATTAAGAAAACTAAACATAAAAATATAAAATCATAAACAAGTTATATGAAAATTTAGGATAATATTTTTATAATTCTGTAATGAGAAAGCCTACCTTACAAAAAATATAGAGGCTATTAAAGAAAAACATAAATTTGGCTATAAATATTTTTCTATAATATAATTTATTACTTTAACCAAGTGTACATTTACAATGTTTACATTGACTTAAATTTATTGAACTCAATAATATAGAGACTACAGTAGTCCTCTCTTATCCGTGGTTTCTCTTTCTGAGGTTTCAGTTATCCATGGTCAACTGCAGTCAGAAAATATTAAATGGAAAATTCCAGAAATAAATAATTTATAAGTTTTAAGTTGCATCCTGTTCTGAGTAGCATGATGAAATCTTGCACTGTCCCACCTAGGACATGAATCATCCCTTTGTCTGGCATATCCACACTGTATACACTATCCGCCCATTAGTCACTAAGTAGCTGTCTTGGTTATCAGATCGGCTGTTGCAGTATCACAGTGCTTGTATTCAAGTCACTCTTATTTTACTTAATAATGACCTCAAAGCACAAGAGTAGTGAGCTGGCAATTCAGATATGCCAGAGAAGCCATAAAGTGCCTCCCTTAGGTGAAAAGGTGAAAGTCCTTGACTTAACAAGGAAAGAAAAAGTCATATGCTGAGGTTGCTAAGATCTATGGTAACTTTTATTACAGTATACTGTTATAATTGTTCTATTATGTTGTTACTTACTGTTGTTAATCTCTTACAGTGCCTAATTTGTAAATTAAACTTTATCATAGGTATGTATGTGTAAGAAGAAATACGTTATATAGCGTTCTATACTATCTGTGGTTTCAGGCATCCACTGGGGTCTTGGAATGTATTTCCTGTGGATAAGGGGGGATTACTGTACATCCATATTTATCTTTTTCATTAAAATATAATTATACTCACAGTAGTAAAGAATAGGAAAGTAGCTAATTATTAGATGCAAAACTTAGAAATTCCTACTTTTCATAATTATAATTATATTTATATTAAATTATATTAATATTTATATATTTATAATTATATAATTATAATTATAATTTTATAATTAACTGGGATAAACAACATAATGAGCTTACGCTTTCTACTACAGGGAGCATGGACTTACACTTGGGGAGGAAGAGAAAGTTTTAGAACCATAATATGTTGGCTATCTTCATTATCATCTAGTGTAGCCATTTTTCCAGGAAGTTTGGGTTCTATCTGGTTACCTTTATCAGAGTTCTTTATTTCTTCATATGGTTTTCAATTACTGTCTAATGTTTTTCCATTTCAGCCTGAAGGACTCTTGTAGGGCAGCTCTACTAGTAATGATAGTCCTTCAGCTTTTGTGTATCTGTGAATGTTTTCATTTCCCCTTCATTATTTGAAAGATAGTTTTGCTGGATACGGTATTCTTGGCTAACAGTTTTTATTTTGTTCTTTTATCACTTAAAAAATATCCTAATCCCTTCTGACTTCCAAGGTTTCTAATGACAAATCCAGTGTTCATTTTATTGAGAACCCTTTGTACATGATGAGTTTCTTCTCTCTTGCTGCTTTCAAGATTCCTTCTTTGTCCTTGGCTTTCCACAAACTGACTATGACTTGTCTCCATGTCAATCTCTTTGCTTTTATCCTTCCTGGAGTTCAGTGAACCTCTTGAATGTGTAGATTCATGCTTTTATAAAATTTGAGGGAGTTTTGGGCCATTATTTTTTCAGATATTCTTTCTATCTCTTTCTCTCCTCTTATTCTGGAATTCCCATTATATGTTAGTATGCTTAATTGTATCCCAGAGGTCTCTTAGGTGTAGTTCATTTTTGTTCATTCAGTTTTTGTCTGTGCCTCAAACTGGTAATTTCAAAAGACCTACCTTCTCCTTCAGAGTTCCTTTATTTTCCCCACTCATGTCTGCTATTTGAAACCCTCTAGTAAATTTTTCATTTTGGTTATTTGGTTTTCAGCTCTAAAATTTTTTTGGTTCCATTTTATAATTTTTATATCTTTATTAATGTTATCTATCTTTTGATACATCATTCTCCTGGTTTTTGTTTGTTTGTTTGGCTCTTTGTGGTTTTTCTTACTCACTGGGCATATTTGAGATAGTTGAGTTAAAGTCTTTGTTTAGTAAGGCCAATGTCTGTGCCTCCTCAGGGGCAGTTTTTGTTAATTTCCTCTGTGAATTAGTCATGCTTTCTTGTTTCTTTTCATGCTTCATAATTTTTTGGTGAAAGCTGGGCAATTGGCACGTTATAATCTGCTAACTCTGGAACTCATATTCTTCCCCTTCCTCAGGGTTGTGTTTGTTTCTACAGCTGTAGGCTGTAATTGTTGTTTGTTTAATGACTTTCCTAAAATAGTTTAAACCTGTAGTCTTTGTCTGTAATCGCTAAAAGATTTTCTAAAGTCTATATTGTTTATGTGAAATCTCCATTCCTTTAGACTGTTGCTGAGTAGGTTTTGACAGAGATTTTCTTAGAAGCCAGAAGGCAAGAGAGAGAGATGGGGGGGGGGGGGGGGGGGGGGTGGAGGAACTGAAAAAGGGAGAGAGCAAATAAAAAGAATGAAAAAGACTCTCCATGTCTTTATGGGCTGATTCTGTGCCGGGCCACTCATTTAATGCTTAGCCATGCCATTTACAACCCTGTCTTAGCCTTTACTTCCTGCCTGCATTGAACCCAGAGATCAGCCAGAGGTGAAAACTTGGGTTCTTCTCAGATCTTTTCTGAACAGGACTCCTGCCCTGGGCATGTCCGTGGCTTTCTAAACCCCAAAGTATACACAGGAAGCTTTTGAATACCCTAATTTCTCCAAGAAACTCTGTCCCCAGATTTTCCTCCCAGATTTTCAGGGCTCGATTATACAGCTCAGTCAGTCTTTTGCCTCAGGTGGCTATGGGTTGTGTCTTTGACTTACAATATTTGTGAAGAATGCTTACTGTTTTGCTACCCTGAGTGAGTTTTGATTTAGGTGACACAAAGACAAGTGACTTGTATCAGTCCTTCAAGTAGTCTCCAGACAGTCAGGACAAACACAATTCTTTGTGAATAAGGTCTGCTCTGCTTCTTCTGGAACCAGGGACAAAGTCCTACATTGGGAATGCAGCTGCCTTCTTCCGTACCACCACCAAGCCAGAGAAGAATGTGAGGCAAGAGCAAATAAAAATGCTACAAAGGTTTCCTAATGATTTTCATTTGCCTTTTTCTTAATTAAACATCCCCTTGGTTGTTGTAAACCTTTCACCTTTTGCCAGAGTTCTGGCAAAGTTGATCCTGACTGTTTTTGTTTCATTTTTTTGGTATTTCCATACAGATGGGTCGTTACAGCTGCCTGTACCCCCATTTCCACTGACATCACTCTGGCTGTCACTCTGGCTAGATTTTTAAACTTACACATGATGGAATATAGTATAAAGAATATTACAAGGTCAGGAAACACACTGAAGATATTCGCAAAATATGTGATAGACAAAAGATTAATATCTAGAATTCATAAATTAGTTACAATAAGAAAAAGAAAAAAACAGTAGAAAAATTGGGCAAATGACATGAGCATGCAATTTACAGAAAAAAATAACCCACAAATGATTAAAAGCATATAAAGTTTTAATGGATTAGGAGATAATTGAATAGTTGATGTAATATCCATACTGTAGAATCCCCTGCTGGAATTAAAAAGAATGAACACTACATACTGACAGGGAATATCAGAGAGCAATACATATAATGTGATCCCATCTTTGTTTAAAAACAAAAAGTAGCAGCAATGATACCAACATACCTCTCTCTATCCACATGCACCTACGTGTGTATGGAGGTATAAAAAGTGGCATAGAAGAATGCACACAGAAATGGAGGTAGTAGTTACCTCTTACTCAAAGGAGTAAGACTTGGCAATTGAAGGGAGATTTTTAAAATGTTTTTACAGAAAAGAATATATTAATATATCATTTGAGATATAAAAATATTCTAGAAAGTTTACTGAAACTTTAATAAGACTAAAAATATGACTCACTATTCTATTTCTCTAGGTATCTATTTTTAGAGCTTCATGTTCCTTTCTAATCTTTTTCTAAGTCATTAACCAATATTGTATAATTACAATCGAAATATATGTACAATTTTATTCTACCTATATTATGAATATTTCCATATTGTTTATTATTCATAACTAAGTTTTTTATATTTACGTAGCATCAAACATATTTAGAATGAGACTGGGAATGAATAGTACCAACCAAAATTATATTTGAACAGCTCTCCACTGAGTGAAAGTAGTATGCTCCTCACTCCTCTAAACCGTCCATTTACTCTTGTATATTTGGGCATATGGCTCAACCTTCCATTTTTTATATAACAGAACTGGGCCCCAGAGAAGGTATATCTTTTATTTAATATTATACACTTTGGACATGTCAGAGCTAGGGCCAGGGCCCAGGTCTATTGATTCTGTATGTGATATTCTGTCGTTAGTCAAATCGTAAGAGACTAAAGATCATTGAGAAAATAAGAACTTCTAAAGCACAGTGTAAGTGAAAAATGTTATTCTGGCTTTCAAAGATGGAAAGGGGTTTCTGTACACTAGCTACATGTCATTGGGCTTGAGATCCAAAATTCTCGGAAGATGCTTTGAGCACTTAGGAAGGTAGAGGGAATAACTTATGCTCAGCATTCTTTCACTAGGACCTTATAACATCAGACTAAAACCAACTTTTTTCTTTGAATAACTAAAATGGTACAGTGAATTTTCTTTGGCATTCTTGAAGACTAGATAGAGAAATAAGGACTGGGTACAAGAAGGATTAAAAATGGCTTTATCAGAAGTGTTAATAAAGTAAATCTGTACAATAAATCAATCAGAAAAACATCAGGGGAGGTGGGAGGAATGCATGTGCGTCTGTCACACATACATCAACCTAGGAAGCATTTCCAGGAAAAACTGGCTGGGAAGTGAAAATTTGGGGCTAGGCAGGGAAGGAGGTCAAGCACAGATGCAATAACAAAGTTCCTTGGAGTACTTCAGCTCAATCTCATCAAGGATCTCTGCAGACAGGGTAGATCACACTTACAAGTGTCCCCACCAGGGGCAAGGGAGCCATTCTCTACCTCTGCATTAATCAGTCCTTGGTGAAACCAACTGGTGCAGCTGAGGCTGGAGGTGGGATGTGAATTTCCACATATAGGAAGAGATATAGGTACTGACTGTTGGGGGTGAAAGCACACTCTGAATGCTTATACAGGATTATAGTAAAGCGAGGAGATAGACATAAAGCATGGACAGTGTCTATGACACCAATTCAGCATCCTGGTGCCCCAGGGAGCAAAATGCTATCTGTCTTGAACACAAAGTAGAATAGTCTAAACAATCTGAGACCATCCATGTAAATTATAAAACATAAATCAGTCAACTATTTGTTTTACAACAACTCTGAAAATGTTTTAAAAATTGGCAATGTAAGAAACAAAAATAAAGAAAACTATCTTGGTGAGGGATCTGGTATACTAAACTAAACTTGTCTAGTGTCCATAGGAAAGAACTGGCTCATATTAGATGCTCACTGAGTATTTGTTGAACTGAACTAGAACTTTGTATATCCTCAATTTCTGATGATATTATTAAACAGGATAAACTTGATAAAGGTAAATGTAAGCTCCTCTACTTGGAATCTCCTTCAACCAAACTGCCCAAAAATGGGACCACAGAGAAAAATTCATTAACTGTAATATAAATGAGTCAATAATGTCTTGTGTCTGCCAAAAAAAAAAAAAAAAAAACCCAAGAAACAAAAAACCTATGAATTTCACTTATTGAAATATCATGAAATATGCGTCTGTCTTTACTTTGCTTGTCAGATTAAACTCGAATGCCTTGATCTAGTTCTAAATACAGCAATTAAAAAGGGACAGACTAATTAAAATATGCTCTGAGAATGGCATTGAGATTGGCTCAATGGCCTTGATAGTAGATAATCATTTAACTGATATTTATGAGCACCTTGATGGATCAGTTACTCAGGAAAGCTATTGAAGGTGCTAAGACTCCACCCTTGTTCCTAAAGTCTGGTTTAACACCTCTCTGTGCAAAACCTTCCTTTGACTTCCATCTTACACAGCTTACATCAAATCCCCTACCATGGCTGCAAGACCCAGTAGGATCCCTTCCATGACGCCTCTCTGACCTCCTGGCCTTCCTTCCTGCTCTCCTGCTACACTCCAGCCACACAAGGCTCCTGGCAATTCCTTGAGCACCTAAAGTATTCTTCAGCCTCAGAATCCTCACACTTCCTCCCTCTGCTTGGGATACTCTAGCCCCAGATATCAAAGAGCTTGTTCTTCTCCTTTCCTTCAGATTTCTGCTTAAAAGTCACCTTATCGGAGAAGCCTTCCCTGATCATCATATATAAAATTCCAACATCCCACCTGCACTGTCATGCATCCTCCCTAAACTTATCATCCTGCTTTATTTTATTATCCTAAACTCACACTCCTGCTTTATTATCCTTATGACCATCTGCATTCTATATATTTATAAGCATACTTGTCTGCCCTCTATGTCTTTCACTAAGATAAAAGCTTCTTGAGGACAGAGATTTTGTCTGCCTTGTTAACTGCTATATCCCCAGTATCTCCAATAGTCACTGGCATACAGTAGAAAAATTACTCAATAAATCCTTCTGAATAGCTGCATGATTGAATAAATCTAAACATGAATAAGACATGCACTCTCTAGAAAGTCAGAGATTAGTAGAGTATACTTGCGTGAACAAACACAATATAAAACATCGTGAGACATCTAAAGAGTTATACAGGGGAAATCATGCAATGGAGAGGGAAGCATGGAAGGCTTTACTTTGAAGGGAAGTTTTAAAAAGTCAATATGCCTTCTCTTTTAGTTAGTGGAAGAACCCATGGGGTGGGGAGTCAGTGTGAATAAAAGCCACTCAGAGCATAGAGAACAGCATGTGCAAAGGCCCTAGAATATGAAACAGCTAGCAGATAGTTCAGTATGACTGAGATGAGTTATGGAAAGTGATTAAAAAGGCTGGAAAAGTAGGCACTGGCCAGATTATAAAGTCTTTCATTGCTGTGCTTAGAAGTTTAGATCCCTTCTATCCTGAAGGCAGTAGAGAGTTCCATAGGAATCTTAAGCAAGAGAATGACGTGTTCAGAATTCTGTGTTACAAAGAGGAACATGTTGGCTTTATGATTTGGAAATTTGAGTGACTAGTAGTATACTTAAGCAAGATAGACCAAATACTTTAGAGAACAGATTTGGACCGAAATAATAAACAAGGTGTTTAATTCTGACCTTGTGAGTTTGAGGTGCTTTGGGGCATTAGGGGAACTGAGTAAGAGGCAATCAGAAATACCTGTGTACAGTGTGAAGGACCTCAGTGTAATAAAGGCTGGAGGCTTGTGAGTGAGATGAACCAGAAAGAAGATCTGGAGTGAGAAAGCAGAGCAGAGGACCAAAGCACTGAAGGGACTGAGAATGTTTTACCTGGAGAAGACACAAATCAAAAAGATTTACTGGGGCTGCCTGGTGGCGCAGTAGTTAAGTGTGCACGTTACGCTTCTCTGTGGCCCGGAGTTCGTGAGTTCGGGTCCCAGATGCGGACATGGCACTGCTTGGCAAAAGCCATGCTATGGTAGGCATCCCATGTATAAAGCAGAGGAAGATAGGCATGGATGTTAGCTCAGGGCCAGTCTTCCTCAGCAAAAAGAGGAGGATTGGCAGTAGTTAGCTCAGGGCTAATCTTCCTCAAAAAAAAAAAAAAAAGATTTACTATCATCTGGAATTTGCCATCATATGAAAAGGGGATTTCATTGATTTCCCAAGTCTTCAGTGAGTGAATTTGGAATAACTAAAATACTTCAACACAATCTATATTAGTCATCTACATATTCTCTATAAAAAATTATCCCAATCTTTACAGCTTAAAACAACAATAAACATTTGTTTTCTCACAGTTTCTGTGGGTCAGGGAGTCGGGAGTGGCTTAGTTAGGTGGTTGTGGTTTAGAGTTTTAACAAAGTTGCAGTCAAGTTGTTGAACAAGGCTGTGGTCATCCGATGGCTAGACTGAGGCTGAATGACCAACTTCCAAAGTGGCCAGTTCACGTGGCCGGCAGGTGGCTGATGGGTGCTGGCAGGAGGCTTCCTTCTTTCTTCACATGTACCTTCTCTCCTATGGGCCTCTCCTTAGGGTGGTTTGAGAGTCCTCATGCTGTGGAAGCTGGCTTCTCTAAGAACCAATGAGCCATGAGATAGCAAGTTGGAAACTGTAATATCTTTTATGACTCAGTCTCCGAAGTCATACAGCATCACTTCCAACATATCCGACTGGTTACAAAACTAAGCCCTATCCAGTGTCAGGAGTTGGAGACTACTGGGCAAGAGCACAAACACCAGGAGGTGAAGATCATTAGGGGCCATCATGGAGGTCAGCCACTAAAATTCTGTCCAATAACAGAATAAGCTTCTTCATGAGATGGTAAGTTTCTGGTCCTTGGAGTATACAAACAAAGCCTGGGCTGAAATTGGGCAAATGAGGAAGAGAGAGTTCTAGAAGGTTGAGAGAGGTAATACTAGAGAAGCTTCCTCCTTTTAGCACTGTTCTCTTATGAGTATTTAAACTGACTTGGAAAAAGAGGACAGAGAGAGAAACTGAGTGAGTTGAAAACACCAAAACAGTTTTCATTTTTATAGTAAAAATATTTGATAAGTTATTTGAGGGTTACATTTATTAAGTGAGCCTGGAGGTGAGGGCAAACCAGAGCAGTCCCCCAAGATGAGATGATTGGCAGTATACCCTGGAGAAGGTAGCAAGAATTCAAACATGGAGAATAGTTTAATTAGCCTAACTTCACTCAGGACCTCTCAGCCTAATTTTCATTGTTTGTATTACATACCATAACATCTTTCAGTATCAGCCCATCTTTTTGCAGCATCAAGCCCCAAGACTCCGAAACAGTGTTTTAGATAACCTACTAGGCATTTCATTCTCTAAAGAAACCAATTATATATGAAATTAATAATTAAAAATTATAAATAGAAAGAACAAGAAAACATGCATACTCCATGTCCTGCGGGTAGATTTTTGCATGGTGTGTAGGGAATTAGGTGCAAAAAAATCCATTTATGTTAATGGGCATTGCATGTCTAATTTCTCATGCACCACACTGCCGATTTCCCCTTGTGTCTTTGTCAGTACATGGGACCAATGGAGGGGGGAAGAAAAGTGAATGATTTATTTGATGGTCTGTCAATCATAACAGTAACCAGAGAAATTCCAAAGCTGTTTTTAACCTCTATAGAAACAGTTAGTTAGACCATATGCTTTTTTCTTCCTGCCAGATGCTGTCATTCATCAATTTCCTATTAAGAAAATGGGATTCTTCAAAAACCACTGAGGTTTTTTCTCATTTGTAATAGATATTCCGTAAAATCAGATTGCAAACGTATTCTGCAGCTTCTGCAAAATAACTTCTGACACTTGATAATCTCCATATTAATTTTGACTGACCTTTAATGGTTTTTCTTATGTGTGGTCGGTGCATCATCCAAAAATATTATTTTAAAATTACCTTTACCCTGAGTTTAAGCCTAGAGTTAAATAAATTTGTTTGTGATTATCCAGTCTATAAAAAAGGTAGAGATTGAACGGCCATTTAAAAATATCAGTAACCTAATAAAACACCCTTTAAGGAATAAAGAGAGATAATAAAATGCTTGAAAATTAAAGTAAGCAGGATGAGTCAAACATTGATTACCCAAAGATGTCAAAGAAAGTGAAAAAGTAAAAACATTGTATTGTCCCCACCTCCCACATCCCCCCTCCTCCAGCATGTAGAAAGATCATTTTGTTTAGAGCAGAAGAAATACTTAATTGCTATAAAATCCTGGGTGGATTTGGTTGTTTGCTTGTTTGTTTATTGTCAAGGATGAAGACACTTAGAAGACCTAAGGGCACCCTTTCTTAGGGCAATAAAATCCTTTCATCCTATTCATAGCAGCCGTATATCTTCAGGCTTTGGCACACCGCTCTCACAACAATCATATTTTGGTTTTTAAATTTAAATGCTCTAGATAGTTGGAATATATTGACACTTGCCGTCATTTCCAACACAGATTTTCTTGAAGTATTCTTATGATAACACTGGTGGCTTCAAATGTTTGCTTGTCATGCTGAATTCACTTAGCAAACCAACTAACATGGAAGTTTAAGGGAAAAGAACATCGTTGCATAACTTTCGATCTGTAGCATTTTGTATTGCCTTATTAATGGAAACTGACCCTTTGACAAACCCTGCAGATAGCTTATAGAAGAAAAGAATGCTCTGAAGTTCAAGGTAAATTTCTTTCAATAGTTAATCCCTGATCAAAATTCTGAATTTTCTCTGGCTGTCAGCCAGCAAGAAACATGCAGGGTCTGCTTATTGTTTAAGATTTTGGTAGAAAGCCACTCCGAAAAAAAAAAATCTATAACTTTACAGCTGTCAGACTTTGTTGTATCCACTCCAGCCTAATGTTCTCAAGTCTAATTTTTTTTAAAGGTCACGAACGAGCTATAATATAGTTTTTAACATTTTAATTTTCCCTTTTCTTCTCCTGCTGGTTTTTTCCCCTGCTGGGACGACTCCACTCATGAAGGTCAGGGGAATGATAATGCTGAGGTAGCTCTGTCTTTTTATTCACAGACCAGGTAGAGAGTGCATATAGCCATAAACGTGTACCTCCATCACACGGCATTGCTATTGACCCCTGCCCTGAGCTGAAGATTGTACCTTCTCGGGGCATAACAAATGACTCACTTTGCAGGTAGACAGAGGCCTGGAGCTCGCTTAGCCAGACACTGCCAATTTTCCTGAACAATCTCTTGCGATTGGTTTTCTCATATGAAAAGACTATTTGTGAGTATACCACTGAACTCTGTTTGTTTAGGAATATGTCTTTGACAACAACAGCTGTCCTAGAGTTGAGATGATTAGTGCTTTATCTGCTAATACAGATTCCCATTTGGATGTTGGCTAAAAACACATTTTTATCCTGGGAAAACATTGCTGTCACACTTTTTGGCACCAAAACAAATTTTTGGTGTTTGATCAAGTTAAGCCCGTAAAAAAAAATTCTTATTTAAGGTGACTGTGGCTTGAACTCTAACTGCCAACCAAGGTTCCAGTTCTGTAAGGTGACCCAGAAATTGAGCCAGTTGTATACATATAAAGAGTTTTCTTTTTCTAATCCAGACCCAATTGGAGGATGGTTCAAACAAGGATAGAAGTGAGCAGAAAGAGACACAGCACGCTGATTCTGACCTTGACTTAGGGAGAAAGCTCTTTAAAGGTCCATGAGGAGGTGAGGGTTGATGGAGGCAGAGGTCTATCGCCGGAGGTTTATTTAACCTGGAGCTAACGTTCTTTAAAACTTCATATTTATGTTATCTTCAAATGCAGTTGTACAAATACACATAGTCTGTTAAATAAAGTGCTAAAAGGCAATCACTACTTTAAAAGTTATTGTTTCTTTATTTCTTTATTTTTTAATATACTTGGATGTCAATTTTTTTAATGGCATCTGCCTGAGCCCTCTGAAAGACTTTGTCTTTAAGATTAGTTTAAAAGAAGGCTAAAGCAACTCACCAGGATGATAGCTCTCAGAGGTCCACTGGAACCTCAAAGCTCAGAAGGAGCTCATCTCCCCGTTACTTAATGTGTTCCATCTGAATTCTCTCCCAGAAAAGGAGGTCCAGATCTTTAGAGGGACTTTTTAATCTCCAACTCAGAATTCTCCGTCCCAGTCCCCATCCATTATATTTTTGCTTTTTTGTCCTCCCAAGATTTACTGTCAAAAATCTTTCTTTATTATTTTTTGATTCAAAATGCATTGATTTTGCCTGAGTTTAACCTCTTTATTTCCATTTCCTCTGCAATATCCAAGCCTGTGTAGTCTCACATCTAAAGCTTCTTTAGCTAAGGACTGATTTTTCTTGGGAGTATCCAGGCCAATCCACTTTACCCATCTGTATTGGTTTCCTAGGGCTGCATTACAAATGTAACAAATTACCACAAACTGGGTGTCTTAAAACAACAGAAACGTCTTCTCTCACAGTTCTGGAGCCTAGAAGTCTGAAATCACAGTGTCAGCAGGGCCATATTCCCTCTGAAGGCTCTAGGGAAGAAGACTTCTTTGCCTTTTCCCTTCTTCTGGTGACTCTCAACAATCCTTGACTTTCTTGGTTTGTGGATGCATCACTCCATTCTCTGCCTTCATCTTCACATCTCCTTCTCTGTTTCTGTCTCCTCTGTGTCTGCATGTCTCTCTGTGTGTCCTCTACTTTCTTATCCATCAGTCACTGGATTTAGGGTCTACCCTAGTCCAATATGACCTCATCTTAACTAATTACACCTGCAAAGAGCCTATTTTCAAATAAGGTCGCATTCTGAGGTTCTGTGTTAGACCTGAATTTTGGGAGAACACTTCAACCCACTATATGATCCAAATGACTCTTTTTCCAAATGACCTATTGGGATAACTAGCAAAACTAGGAAAACAGCAGGAGCAGTGGCCTACCTCTTTTTTTCCTTTTTGTTT